>NW_020223014.1:0-4129 GCF_003070985.1 Temnothorax curvispinosus | reverse complement strand
GACAAGTAATCTGCGCCTTTGAAGAAAAATAAATGTAAATAAAAAATTGTTGGAATGAAAAGGTTGGCAGCACTGTTCGGTGCAACCTATTTTTCTCGCCCTGTTTAAGTTTGTCGCCACGAGCGCGCTCTAGTGTTTTATGTAGTCAGTACGTTTGTATGATCTCAGAGAGAACGACGTGTTAAATATACTTTGGGGGAAAGAAGATTTTGTTCTCTTGTTTTTTCTCACCCAACCAAAATTTCCAAGAGGTTACGGGCCTAGCACGCTTCCGTTGCGCTAACTAATTGCCTTTTTCTTTGCGAGCGATATAAGTAGGCAAAGAAAGGGGAAAGAAGAACAAGGCTTAAGAAAATTCTAGAAGGCCACGAAGCCGCTGAAACCGAGGAAAACTGCGATTCAGAAATAGAAATTGTCTCAACGGATGGGTAAAGTATAACATAAAAGCTATTGCTTGATATAATCAATAAACGCGTAAATATTTAATGAAAAAAAAATAAGGAAAATGCAATTGTGTAAAAGGTTAATTGTACAAAAGTAAAAATATGGTAGGCACATTGGTATGCAGAGACCAATGAAAGACAATGAATCAAGCATATATTTAGAACAGAATAGATATATGTAACTTAGACGAGTGATATCGTAAGACGAAAGTGTGTGCGTTTTGTTTTATTATTGATGCTCTAGTGGACTCATGGAATTCGAGAGAGTTCGGTGTCGTCGGGTGGGTTCTAGTGTTGATACAGCGCGGTACGGGTTTCTGCATGACGGTGTTTTTGTTTTGTTTTGCGTCTGTGTGTGGGACAGCGTTGCGTAGGAAACTTGATTGTTCCGGTGCGAAAGTCAACTCGACAAGTTTAATAAGACGTAACAATAAAACGTAATGATCAAAATAAAATCGACGTTATTGAATTATCTTAATGAAATTAAAGATATTGATCATTAAACGAACGGAATCATTAAGGAATAAGAAGGAAACGAACGAGCATTCAATTGAATAGTAAATCAAATAGATTATTCTATTTACGGCAGTATTAAAATAACAAAACGATTAGTCGAAAAACGATCTGGTACAATAGTTTACAAGAACGTAATTAATATAAATCAATAAATGTTAATTATTTGATTATTTTAATTTTTGTTTTGACAACCGTCGTAAATGAACCAGTCACTTGTTAAACAGAGAGAGAGAAAACGAAAGCTTGCGAGGGATCCAGAAAACAACGAGTAATGAATGAATGACAACAATGAATAGCGTTGATTTTAAGATTTGAATCAGCTTTAGACACAGAAACCTGCTTCTCGGGTGATTGGATTCTCTGTCTCAGTTGTGTTCACTGTGGAGAGGATTCTTGTCACTAGAATCATTACAGAAGTGTGTGATAGTAGCATGCATGGAAGTGTGATTTGTTTCGAATTTTCGGTGCTTGCTGTGCGGCATCGAGATTCAGAAGCATAGTCTCCTATTTGTCAGAACAGGAACTATAAAGAGGCATTACGACGTGTTGCGACTGCGACATTTGAACGAAAGGTAAATAATCGTGTTTTTACAGAGGAAAACGATACTTTCGTAGTGGCGAAAGATAATATGGCAGATAGCAAGCAAAACCGAGAGGACGGCGACGGTTCACAAAAACCAAAAGGTCAAGTGACTACTGCGGCTATTATGGAAAACTTCGAAGCTCAAGCCTCAGATGAGATTCACGAACACGGTTAGAACTCAGGCAAAATTAGCGAGATTGTTCGGAACATGCCTTGTTTAATCTCGATGGATAACGAATCGCAGGGTATTAAGAATATCTAATCTTTACAAAAAACAACGAACAGAAAATCAACGAAACTGTAACGAACAGTTGATTCGAATAATAATATAATAATAACTAAACGAATAGTGTAAAAGTAACGATAAATCAAACTTGAACAAATCTGCTAATTCTTCTTTGTGTCTAATCTTGCAGGAAAAGAGGATTTCAGTAAACTAACACAAAAATATATAGCCCTACAGGACATGCTGAATCGAACAATCCAGATGCAACAAGAAGCTAAAACTGAGTTTGGAAAATTATTAAAAGCTAAACAGGTGGAAACGACTAGTGAGAAAGCAGTTAAAAGAATCGATCAATCAAAGCCGCGAATAACGTCAATTGTCAATATGCTAGCGGTAAACTCTTCAACACCCGAATTTCGAAATTCAGTAGTTTCAGAAGATATGATTAGAAACATTTTCCGTGAAGAACTAAACAAACTAAACTTAGACACAAACATTCCGAAAAATTGTGCTCAGGAAAAGGAACAAACCACGCAGGCTAACAATTCGAATATGGCTGATCAAATAAAAGAAGCTATTCGAATCAAGGTTGTCAATAAAAACAATAGCACAAAAAGAAATTACAAGTTAGGTTCCCAAGTAAAGTTTGAACACTTTTATGAATTTTTCAAGTCAGAATTGCGTACCAACGATTTACTTTACGTTATAGACGAAAAAATAGCTCGCCCGAAAGAAACAAACGATCAAATTAAAGAAAAACATTTACACAGTGTTAGAGATATTCTAATTAATCGAATTGATCAGACATATCACTCTAAGAATCTAAGTATTCAAGAATCTAAGTATTCTAAGTATCCTAAACAAATTCTTAACGTGTTGAAAGAGTTTAAACGATGCGAGACAAATTTAACCAGTGTTACCATAAGACGGCAATTGTATTCCATGGAATACAAAGAAAACGAGTCTGCGATGAAATTCTGGGATCGGTTCGAAGAGTTGATACGAAGTTATGAAAATATTCCGGATTCAACTCCGCTCTCTGACGAGGAAAAACGAGACGCCTTTTATAATGCAATATTGCCTGTTTTCCCAGAAGTCCAAACACTCGACTTTATGTTAAAAAATCAAACGGGTAAAGGACTAACCTACAACGGACTTAAATCATTTATAGTTGAAGCCGAAGCTAATCGAGCAAATGCAACGAATTCAAAGAAGACTGTATCTGCTTTCTCGGCAGCACGTTCGAAACGATGGGTGAACGAACGATGCTACGAATGCGATGACTATGGTCATCTTCAAATAGACTGCCCGAGAAAAGGGCGAGGTCTCAAAAAATGCTATGAATGCAACAAATTTGGCATTCACAAAGCGGCAGATTGCTGGCAAAGGCTTAACAAGTCAGGTCAAGGACGCGGAGGAAAACGACGTGATGAAAATGGAAGATATGATCAAAGATTACATTCCAATAATAAACAATCTTTCAAGCCTCAGAGCCAAAGAAACCAGTTCAGAAATTACAACAAACAGCGAGGAACATTTAATAGAAACAACAGAGGGCGTACGAACGGGAACAAGAGCTTAAACAAATAGAATAAAACTAATCCCAACGGCGGTAACCAGCGTCAACAATCCTAAACTGGAGCGAACACGGTCCCAAAAGCGAATTTTGCATCCCAGGCAAATGACAAAGAAAACATGGAGAAAGGTATGTATAATGCTTTATTTTCACTTACGACCGGGAGAGAGACGATTGTAGAAGAACCTAACAACTGTACAGAAAATATTCAGTCTACCACCTTTGTGGCGGACTCGGGAGCCACTGAACATTTGACTTTCTCAAAAAACTTTCTTAAAAACTTTAGCGATGTAGGGATTAGATAATTAAATGTGCAAATAAAGACGAAAAGGCAAATTTACTTACAGAAGGTCAAGGACACTTGTATTTACTTACTAACACGAAAAATAAAAGAGCCTTTGTATTGAATAATGTCATTTACTCTAAATCATTATCAGAAAATTTGTTATATTTACGACGCTTTGCGGAGGCCGGGTGGAACATACACTTGGACAATAAACGAATTGATATTTATGACCCCGAAACAAATAAAACATTTATTTCGGGCATATACGATAGTCCTTATTGGATAATTGAATTCGAAATCAACAAAAAACAGGATTTGAACGATGGGCAACGATTTCACGAGCTTTCGCCCACAGTAAACTTAGCTACAAATGCTGAGAAAAAATCAGTAAAAGAACAAATGCATGATATCGGGAAGACTTGTGAGTCGAGAACGGAAGTTCAGGGTGAAAGTGAGAAACTAACTGAAGAACGACTCGAATATGAACAAACAGGGAAAA
>NW_020223013.1:0-1165 GCF_003070985.1 Temnothorax curvispinosus | reverse complement strand
TTGCTATATTCGAAAAAAAAAATTAGTCAAAAACTGTCATTTTTTTTATTTATTCGATGGTCGAGGTTAGACACAGCAAAACGCCTGCATGTCTCCAGTACCGTACACGTAAACGTCAGTATCATTGAAGCTGAAAAAGAAAGGAAACGCTTGAAACGAGAAGAAAAGGCGAGGAAAAGGTAAGAGCAGTTAAAGAAAAAAAATGTCAAAGTAAAGAAAGTTAGCTAATATAACTATGTAACATTCATCCGGTTGCAATGCATCTACTTTTAAGATATATCTATTAAATAGCATACATTAATTATATCTATTGTATTGTGGAGATCGTGTGTTATAAATAAATGTAATATGCATAGTATACGAACGAAAAGCATTTCGAGATATTATGTTACGATTATATAACCGTTCAATATATATTCCTTATTCTTTACATATCTGATCATCTATGAATTCTCTTTATCGTTCAAGTCAGCAATAACCTCTTTGATTTTAATTGTTTGATATCATCAAATTAAAATAAAATACTTTTTCATGATTTATGTGTATTTTTTATGTTTATCATTGATTTATGTTTATTTTTATGTTTACTTTTCATTTGAAACCTCCGCCTCGCATGCACTGAAAAAAGCCCAGGTAGCAAGCACTCGTCATTTTGACGTCAATATTTGGTCATAATTGGTCAGTAACGTCATTCGTCGATTATGTGACGTATATTTAACGTCATGTTTTAATACGTCAAAAAGACTTTGTAAAATGACATTATATAGACGTTTAATTGACTACCCAGGTAGCAGACAGTCGTCATAATGACGTGATTTTTACGTCATTTTATGACGCATGTTACGTCATTTATTCCTAAAGTTTAACGTAAAAATGACATTTTTTACAGTATTTTTCACAGGAATATTCCTACATTTATAAAGTGTTTCGTAACTTTATGAACGACGTGGTGAATTTATGGTATAAGTGGATCTAGTTGCGTGTGTAATTATAGTTTTATGACAACTATTTCATGCAGTGTTATAACTATCAAAAAGATATCATTACAAGATTTTTGAACACTTTAAAGATGTACCTGTTATAGACAAGTACAGTTAATAAGGAAACATCAGGGTGAGAAGATCGTCACTGTCCACTGGATCATCGAAGTCAAGCGACTCGGACG
>NW_020223012.1:3144-12865 GCF_003070985.1 Temnothorax curvispinosus | reverse complement strand
GATCTCTTGACCTTACGAGTTGGGACTCGGTAGGCACAGGCGGGCAGACTAGGAAGCGGTCGGGTTCGCAGGTGGAACAAGGTGTAGGCGTCGTTAAATGAACTTCACTTCGTTTTACTTTATATTGGAGCTTTATTTCAGCGCTCCTGTTACACTCACTGACTTACACTTGTAGTTGCCTTTCACAATTATTATATCTCGCACGCGCTTTGTTATAATGTAGAACTTCGCGACATGACTTACGGGAACGGTCACGGGCAGAGTCTCCGGTGTATTACTCTCCGTCGCGGCTTCTTCGACGGTCCCTTATATTGCTTTGAGTTATGCCCTGTCGGCACTTTTGCGCCGGGTTCGACGGTCCCCCGAATGAGGCTCGGTCAGTGACCGAGCGCATTCGCAATCTCGCTGTACTCCCGCGGTTCCGCGATTGCGAAATGCGTTGTCGCACATTCCTATGCATCTCGCAATATTGTGTCGAAATGCGTTGTCGCACATTCTAATGCATATCGCAATAGTTCGATTGACGCGGAAGCTTGATGAACTTCCGCGTCCGCGTCAGCGTAAATTGAGGAGTCTTTCGAAAGACAATTTCCTCGAAGTCTTTCGAAAGGCTATTCTATAATTTTATTATAAATAATTTAATAATTACCCGTTGTAATTTCAGATTACAACACATTCTACGAAACTCTTTGATCTATTAAGAGGCATACGCGTACGTGAAGAAGTAGGAATTAAATTCAGTACTTCGTTCGGAAAAGAAAATTCACAATTTAACCAACTTTCTTGCTTTGTAATAAATGTGTTGTAACTGTACGAGCTAGCTACCCATTTTGACTTCAAATTCTTCGTGAAAATCATGATTTTTTTTTTCAATGCTTCCAACGCAACTTTGGGTAATTCAGTATTAATACATGATGTTATGTGGCTTATTAAAGCCTGATAATTTGATAAATCCAGATTATTTGCACGCATACAATTAAAAAGTTGACGATTCGTTCGGAAATTTTCCATTTTACGAGCGTGTTAAAAAGTGTAATCTTCTATATATTTTATATATTCTATATATTTTTTACTGTATCCTGAAAAGGACGCAAAGTGAATTATGTAAAGCAAAACTTTCAAAATCAAAAAGTCTTTAATCGACTACTGATCGAGAAAGACTGACGAACACCCAAAAAAAAGTATTCTATTAACAGAGTGAAATTTCCTGTAATCCCATATTCTAAGCGGAAACTTTTACAGAAAGAGTATTCCTCTGTCAATAAGTGGACTATTCATCAAGAATCTATTACATATTATTCTAACGGGTTTCCTCTTGTATTAAGAAAAATATATGTTTACTTGGAGCTTGGGCTGTACGACGGGACGGGCGGCAGCGCGGGCTCGCGCGGCGAGAGTTTGGCTCGTGCCCGCTACGCGGCGCATCGCCAGTATCCTTACTCGTAATTAAGATTCAACATCGATTCTTATATCTAGGGCAGCTCGGGAGGGTTTCTCCACTTTCTCCAGCGTTCGCCAGTCAGAGCGTGCTCACTAGCAGGGCTTCTGACATAACCCTTTTTGTTTACAAAGTGTTCTCCTCATCTGGGGCCTTCGTTTAAACAAATGTATTATAGAAAGAGCAAAATTCAAAAATTTGTTTGGTTTGTTAACAATAAAATATTGATATTAAGAATAACAAGATCGCGTACTATAGACTATAGATGCAAGATGAAATTCCTCTAATTGTAAAAATGCTTGTGCTAAGAATATTTTCCTCTTGATTTTAGAGGATTCCTCTTGAGGCCATAAACAAGAATAAAATCCGCTAAGATTTAGCGGATTCCGCTAAAATTAAAATTATTTTTTTTTTGGGTGAAAAGTTCTTATCTCCGCTGTTTTTATTTCCTCCCCCTCCCCTCCCTTCCCCTTCCCTTCCTCCTCGAGAAGAACAACATTTTTAATAATATTTTTAACAAAACTTTCTCATTGTCAACAGCAAACGGCTCTTAATTAGCCCGCTTTCCCTACGATTAGATTTCCAATAGACCCTCGACTCATCGCTATTATATTAATTGACATAATTAATTGTTATAAAATATGGATGTAATTAATCATTACAAAATAGCAATATTTAAACAAATTATATATCCCCCTTCGTCTTTCTTTTATGAGAAAATAGACATCCATATTCACTCGACATGATCGAACGGCGTCCGCTGAGCTATTTGTGGACGACGTTCGACCATGTCGAGTGAACTTCGACGTCAATTTTCTCATAAACGCCGGACGTATACGGATAAACAACCTTATATGTCCAAAAACTAGACACTTTGCCCTATCAAATGGCGCAGAGCAAACCTTAATCCATTCTAATCCACAAACTTTCTTCCTGTTTGAATATTGAAGTAAGAACTTTTTAATAGTCGAATATGTCGTGTATATTTATTAATATATAATAGTACTCGAATGACATAAAACTAAAATAAATATGTTTTTTGAACCCTAATAAATAAGTTCTGATAGGCATTTAACTCATATTCGCAGTTAGGCTTTCGGTAGAGTCTTTAGAAAGTAACCTATCGAATTACTAGAATTTCAGTATTCACGAAAATGTCATACTTTATCAGATCATTTTGAGGAAAGAACAAGGGATAAAATCAATTATAAGCACATTTATTTATAGTTTAGGATATATATTAACATAAAATCTCGTCAAAATTTGAATTATACGCTTTTCATTTTTTCGTCCAATATCCGGTTTTTGATAGATTCGCCCCACTGTGCGCCGCCGCCGCCAACGACGTTGATTACCTTATCCTCCCCGCCCCTCTCCTTCTCAAATTATTCTTTTTGAAGTCACGCGCAGAATTCGAGTCAATCATTTCGCAAAATGGACGTGCGCTGGAAACATCCCTGGACGTCGATTGTGTGTGGACCCACCGGTTGCGGGAAAACGATCTTCGTGAAAACCTTTCTCCGACAATTATCTCACATGTCCGACATACGTTTCGAGAGAGTTTTGTTTTATTACGCGGAGTGGCAGGAGGCTTATCGTCAATTACAATACGACGCGCGCGAGGAAGCAGCGGCGAAGAAAAATATATAATTGAATTTCGCAAGAAATTGCCACGTCCGGAAGATTATTCCGCCGATCCGCTTTTCCTCAAATTGGTGATAATCGACGATCTTATGAGAGAATCGTCATTGAGCGACGCGATCGTGGATCTCTTTACCAAAGGCAGTCATCATAAGAATCTCAACGTAATTCTCATCTCGCAAAATCTTTTTCATCAGGGACGTGGGCAATGCGATATATCGCTCAATGCAAATTACATCGTGGTTTTCAAGAATTCTCGCGATCGTGCGCAAATTCTTCGTTTAGCGCGTCAAGTCTTTCTCAACGATCCAAAGTTTCTAGAAGAGGCGTACTACGACGCCACGTCGAGACCGCACGGATATCTACTATTCGATCTGAAACAATCGACTCCGGACGAATATCGATTTCGTACGTACATCTTTTCCAACGATGCGGCACATTTCGTCTACGTACCGCGTAGATCATTTTCCAACGGTTACGTATAAAAGACGCGCACTAGCGCTTCATGCTGGTGAGTCGTGTAATTTTCTCGCGATGGAAAAGAAAGAAAATAACGCGAAATCAGACAGAGCGACGAAAAACGCCAGACGCTCGATCGGAAAGAAAAATACCTGTCTTCTCGAGGCGTTGTTGTATTTGAACAAAAATCAACGCGCGACTTATGTGTAGAAAATTGTTAAGGCAACCTTAATAAGCTTCGGGGCCTTTAAGGGCTTAAACGTGGGTTCCCTAATAAGGATTTCTACATTATTGCCAGGCTAAGTCCCAGTAGGGCGATATCAGTTTTGGGTAGCTCAATTAATGTGTGGCCTGAATAAGGAAACTCAATAAGGGCTTTGGTGGGATTGATCAAGGTAGTGATTATTAAAATAGAGATTATATTTATTTTAAAACCTAGTCGGGATTTTGATAGAAAAGAAACATTAGGGCGTGTTACGTCCAGCGGACTCCACGATGTCCCTTTTTCGCGGGAATTCATATACACCTAAGATAGCCCTAATATTAGATAAACAAGCCGAGTACGGACGGTTATCGATCAGGGCGAGGTTAGATCTCGCATTCCTTTTTTTTATTACAACTATAATAGCTATTTGCTTAGGCGACGAAGCGACCCTCCGGAGTAAAATATTGACAGACGGGGCATACGTAATGGGATTTTTCTATCAACCTTATCTAGCCCATAACTATAAACCCGGCGACAAGACGCGCCAAAAGGGCCTGAATCTCAGACAGAGTTGATGAAGATCCTTATTGCATCGAGCGAGCTTTCTAAAATTGCTCGTGCGATGTTTCCGACAAACAGAGACAAGGCCTAGGACGTGATTGTAAATACACGTGGCGGAAGTTCTGTTTGCCTTGTACCTACCATTAAGATTAAAAAGTATGCATCGTCTGTCGATATAGAAACAGGGTTGCGAGATAAGTAAGGAACCCCAATAAAAGAGAAATCGGCGATAGCCGAAAAACGAATGCGTCACTGGAAAGAACCGATGGGTTACACCCCCAATAAGACATGGGGCTTTAAGAGGGGGCTCACCAATAGAAAACCGCAAAAATCGATAACCGTCTCTAGCTTTCTAGGATAGGCGTAAACCCAAAATCTACCCCTTGGGCAAGAAACATCTCGCCCAATAAGAATTCCCTTAAATAATAATCAGAAACATCCCGCCAACCAGAAATCCCTTAAACGAAAACCAGACACATCCCACACAAAATCCACCCCTTCCATCCTTCGAACCTTCCTATTTAAATCGCGACGTCGCAGGACCCGGGCTCAGAGAAATTTTCTCAGTTCAAGTCCGCATTGCTCGGTTACAATCTAAACCTCATTCGTTTCGAGAAGCTCACATTTAGAGTCACGTTTAGAGTCAGTGCAGCAGATCCGACGGACCAGTCGCCCCAACTCACTCACCGACGAGTCCAACGTCCATTACTGAGAGAAGGCGTACTGAGACTCGTTCGAACTCAAGTCATCAAGTAGTAAGTCCCATAATTTTCTTAATCCTTCCTTTTCCGCGTTATCGCCCCCCTTAAACGGTCTATCGATTGTCGGACCCCGGAAGCTCATTATATATTTGGGGGTCGGTCAGTGTAGGCATCAGGTTCCCAGCGGTCGTTGGCGTTGTCGTGGGCCGGACTTACCTCCCGGCGTCTCGTCGCTGTCGTGGACTCAGCTGGTCCACTGACCTCCCTGAGCTTATGCTCGTGGGTCGGTTAGTGTAGGCATCGAGTTCCCAGCGGTCGTTGGCGTTGTGGTAGGCCTGACTTGGCTCCCGGCGTCTCGTCGCTGTCGTGGGCCCAGCCGTCCACTGACCTCTCTCCCCCTTCTTTAAGCTCGACGATTTCCTTTTGCCCGCTTCCGACCGGATCCGAGAGAGATCGACTAAATAAGTAAATAATTTTAGTGGACCCGAAAGTCCTGGCCCCTCAGGAACCGAACCTCCGTACGATCAGGCGACAGAGAAATCGCCAGAACAAGCGGGCGCGACGGGAGATCGAACTCCCCCGAGAGCAGCTCAACGCCGGTCCTCCGCGACTCGCCATCCCACCGCCCCTACCAACGTTTACAGAAGAACCCGGTTGTTCGAACCAGAATCGTCCCACTAACATCCTGCCCTATCGCCCAGTCGTCCTGCCTTTTTGCCCAATTGTCGAACATCGCCCTATTTGCCGCGTGGCTCCGTTTCGCGTGGTCCCTCCTCGCGTGGTCCCCGTCAACCCCGATCCAGCCCGCTTCCTAGAACCTCCCGATTCTCCCTCCTCTTCCCGAAGTCCGTCTCCAACCTCTTCGACCGCCTCGACTCGATCTCGAGGAATTAGACGATCCAGAGATCGTAATCTTAGAATAAATTTTAATTTTTTTTAATTCTCATATGTTTAACTTCACAATTTACATATACTTTAATTTTAAGCCCGATTTAAATTAATTTACACACGTACATAACACTTACTAAATTCATGTAATCTCACTACTGATTCCGATTGTAATAATAGCGGGCAAGATGTTCATTTTCAAATAAGTTTTTCCTTAAAGATCTTGCCCGATCACCTCCGCACCTATGTAACACCCGCGAGAAATACACACACTCGTTACACATACATCCGACACTCACACTTATAAATGTATTCAATTTTATTTTGCCTAATTCTCATTTATTGTTCACCTAGCTTATATTATTGTAATAAATGTTCATCTTATGTTAAATATTAATTTCAATTTGCATTTATTTATAACTTAAGACCCACTACCATCCACCTCTCGAAATTGCACGAGGTCCGATCCTGAGTTAAAGGGATTAAATTCTCTGACTCGAAAAAGGACCGACGATCGCACCGCTCACGAAAGGCGTCCTAACGTCCTTACAGACGTTGACCCTTTCTGAGTCATAAAAGTGCGTTCGGCTCGCGCCACGCGTCTCCGAGCGCGTACCTGCGAGCGACATTTGTAAGTATCTAGCTGCGTCCTCCCTTCCCCCGACCCCTCTGGCTAGCCTTTTCCTTGCTTCCCAGATTTTCATATCCTAATCCCGGGGTTGGACGTAACAGGCGTAAATAAATTGAAAACTCTTCAAGGTTATTTCGATCAACGTAAAACAATTTTAATTCTTCATACATTAAAAAAATTTTTCGCAATGTGTTTAAACAATTCGAAAAACTGGGATGGAAGACGCAAGATAAGTTATAGCTCATTTGATTCCTTTCTGTTGTGATTGTACGTAGGCACAACAAAGTAATGAATACTCTTGATTCAGAATATAATTATGCCTTTATTCACGAATAATATAATATGTAATATTATGGATTAGGAATGGTTCCGACTAGCTGCGTGTGTCTCGTGGTTCTGACAAGAGACGATCGTATCCGCTCTTGGCCGGTAGTCGCGCCGCGGATGCCATTGTATCGATGTCTCGATTTATCGATGTTCGCACGCATTGCTTATCACTATCGATCGCGCGCGAAACTAAAGTCAACTCCACATAACACCCTCTCTTGTAAAAAAAAATTATTATATGTACTCAGCCAAGTATTTAGGTTTTCTTTTTGGCCTACAAGAACGTCGTGGAGTTTGCTGAATTCGTTCTTCTTCGGGGTGTTGCTCATTTTCTGGAGAAGCGGGAGCATCTTGTATAATAGCGTTATGGGGTTGTTGCATAACTTCCGGTTCGCATGTATCCGGTATATTCCAATAATAATTGTTATTTTGGGCGTTCTCATTACAGGAGTATTTTCTCCTATCTTACGTATTTGATCAGAGTGTCTAATCCAAAAACGACCATCATCCAATTTTATCTTAAAATGCAGTTTTCCCAATTTTTCGCTGATTTTTCCGAATTTCCATTTTCCTTCCGCGGAATAGTTTCTACAAGCTACTTTTTCATTGCATTCAAACGACTTATACGATTTGTCTGAATTTACAATATTTTCTTCTTTCGTCGGACGGATTAAATCTAATCTAGTACTTAGCTGTCTGCCTATAAACATTTCCGCTGGTGATTTACCCGTTAACGCATGTGACATAATTCTGTATTGTAATAATAATTGACTTAAAGCTACATTAACATTTGTTGAATCGCAATTCATGCGACGCAAAGCTTGCTTGAGCGTTTGAACGAATCGCTCTGCTTGACCATTGGTAGCAGGATGATATGGTGCTGTTAGTTTGTGTTGTATACCGTTACATTTTAAGAATTGTTGAAACTCTTGAGAAACAAACGTTCTTCCGTTATCTGTAACTATGATTTGTGGAAGACCAAAAGTAGCGAATATCTGTCTACATTTTTCGATTGTTGTTTTTGCAGTAATATCTGATACAACGTGTACTTCGGGCCATTTTGAAAATGCATCTACTAATATTAGAAACATTTTCCCTAAAAATGGTCCTGCAAAATCAATGTGAACTCGTTGCATTGGAGCTGATGCAGGTTGCCAAATATGCACATCTACCTTTGGTGGATCATTTCTATGTGCATTGCAATTTGCACAATTCTTAGCTATCGCTTCTATGTCTTTGTCTATCCCGAACCACCAACAATACCCTCGGGCTAAATTCTTCATTTTAGCTATTCCAAAATGACCCGTATGTATCTCTTTTAAAACCTGCGAACGCAGTTTTTTAGGTATTACGACTCTATGTCCTCGCATAATAATGTCATCGTGTAAACTAAACTCTGCTTGCTCTAAGTTAAAACGCTTTGATTTATGAATCTGATTTCCTGTTCGCAGTGCTTGTAGTAATTCTCGTAACTCTGTATCATTCTCCGTTTCTTTAGCAATACTAATTGCTGTTATGGGGAGTGTATTAACCGTTTCTATTTGAAACGCGTTTATCACATCCAATGCACATTCTTGATTATCAATTGGAAGTCTAGATAAACAGTCCGCATTGGCGTGATTTTCTGACCTTCTGTAGCAAATCTCGTAATTAAATCCCTGCAAAAATATAGCGTAATGCTGCATACGCATTGCTGAGTAGATAGGTAAACTCGCAATTGGAGAAAATATTTGTATCAACGGTCTATGATCTGTAACTAACGTAAATTTATTTCCGTACAAATATTGAAAGAACTTTTTAATTCCGTAAACTATCGCGTACGCCTCTTTATCAATTTGTGAGTATTTTCGTTGCGTTTCTGAAAATGTTTGTGAGGCAAACTGAATCACGCGTTTTGTTCCATCAGCAAACTTATGCGATAGAACTGCGCCTACCCCATACGGACTAGCGTCTGTGGCTAATATTAATGGCAGCTTTGGGTTAAAATGCACTAACACCCTATCACTTGTAAAAGCTTCCTTCGCTCGACTAAATGCGAATTCACAGTCTTTCGACCAGATAAATGGCGTATCTTTACGTAACAACTTGTTAAGGGGAAGTAAAATTGTACTTAAATTCGGTATGAACCTTCCGTAACAATTAATCATGCCTGTAAATGCTCTAATTTCAGAAACATTTTTCGGTCGCGGCATATGCTTTATCGCTTCCATTTTCTGTTGTTCTTTATGAATCCCGTTCTTATCTATAGTATACCCGCAATAATTAACTTTATCCAAAAAGAAACTTGATTTTTCAAAATTTAAACAAACATTATGCTGAAGTAGTCTATTCAGTACCTTTTCAAGACGATTTAAATGTATTTCATCTGTTTCTCCTGTAATAATAATATCGTCAAATAGTATTCCTACACCTTCTATTCCCTCTAATATATTTTCTATTTCTTTTTGCCATACCGACTTACCTGACGCAAGACCGTACATTAACCTGTTGACTTTGTAAAGTCCCTTGCAAGTACTGATTACTAAAATCTCACGGTCTTCCGGTGCCATCTCTAATTGTAAATAGGCTTGTTCAAGATCCAATTTTGAAAATTTATTTCCGTTTTTGAGCTTAGCAAATATTTCGTCCGTCGTCGGAAAAGGATGGTCATCTACTATTAACTGAGGGTTAACTGTAACTTTGTAGTCACCACAAATTCGAACTCTTCCGTTTTTCTTTAAAATAGGAACTATTGGGGTAGCCCATTTTGATGAAGTTACTTTTTCGATAATCCCGGCTTTCTCCAACAAATCTAACTCTCGTTCTACTAGTTGTACTAATTTAAACGGAACCGGGCGTGCTCGAACGAATACTGGAGTGGCATTAGGTTT
>NW_020223012.1:0-3044 GCF_003070985.1 Temnothorax curvispinosus | reverse complement strand
TGCGTTTTTGTAATTTTCAAGTATTGCATGTAGTTTATTTGTAGCTAATACTGTCATTTCATTTACTGACTCACTAGGAACAAGGAAATCATTTTCATTACATAATTGACGTATCCATTCCCTACCCAATAAAGGTTTTCTATTACCAACTACTATATACATGTTAAGTCGTTTTGCAATATTCTTATATTTAACATTAACTGTAATAAATCCTTTACTACGCAAAATACGACTGCAGTATGAAATTAATTGTAACTGCGTATTATGTATGGTCGCTTCTGGAAAGATACTATGAATAACCTGCTCACTTACGACTGTTACTGCAGCTCCGCTGTCAACCTCGAACTCTAGTGGTTTCCCGTTAATTTCAAAAGTTGTTAAAAATTTTTCCCGGAAATTTACATGCTCCAAGCTCAGAATCTCCTGTAATTGATTTGTCGAGCCCTTCGCAAAACAAACTGTCCGCAGATGCCCCTGCTTCCCACAGCCATGGCAACGAATATCTCGACTGAGCGTGCACTTAGAAGCTAAATGTGCCTTACCACATCTGAAACACTAAATATTAGTTTTTACATCAGACTTATTACTCGAATTAGACGTATTTGCAGTATACTTCCTGGCCCCTGGTTTGAACTGCTTGTCACCTGTATTCTTCCCTGGGGCTTTCTTCCCCGCCTTTAGAAGATCGATACCTGTTGACGTTGAACTGGCGCCCTTCATCTGCCGCGAACTCTTCTCAGATAGTTCCATTGTAATGGCTATTTTTACCGCCTCGTCGAAGTTCAAGTCCTTTTTTTCCAATAAACGAGCTTGAGCCTTCTTATTTAATAGGCCGAATACGAATTGGTTACGTAGCGCCGTCTTGAGATACTCTCCGAATTTGCAGTGGATACTCAGCTTATGGAGAGCTGCCACGAACTGCTGCACTGTTTCTTTTTCTCCTTGCTTCCTCTGGTAGAAACGGTAGTTCTCTGCTATTTCCAGGGGTGCCGGTTCGTAAAATTCCTCGAGTTTCTGTACCAACACATCGTAAGGCTGAACGGATCAATCGGGTCCAATCGATCGCATAGTACATCAAATGCCGAGGCTCCTACGTAATGTAATAAATAGGGAACCCTCGCATTATCCTTGATTCCGAAAATTAAGAAAGCGCCCTGTAAGCGTTGCACCCATCTTTTCCATGTAGAGGACGATGGATCGAAAGCTTCGATCGCGAATGACCCCGGAATTGCTGATTCTTGTGCTGGTTGTAAAGCCATGCTTGCTTTGTAATGGCACCGAGACACTTTTTATTTTAGTCGTACGTACTGTGTAACTGCGAATATTATATTTCGCTTATGTCGTTCTTTCCATAATCCTCGTCGCCAAATTTGTTGTGATTGTACGTAGGCACAACAAAGTAATGAATACTCTTGATTCAGAATATAATTATGCCTTTATTCACGAATAATATAATATGTAATATTATGGATTAGGAATGGTTCTGACTAGCTGCGTGTGTCTCGTGGTTCTGACAAGAGACGATCGTATCCGCTCTTGGCCGGTAGTCGCGGATGCCATTGTATCGATGTCTCGATTTATCGATGTTCGCACGCATTGCTTATCACTATCGATCGCGCGCGAAACTAAAGTCAACTCCACATAACACTTTCGAAAAGTTCTAGAGTTCTTGATAAGTAAAAAATTGCAAAATCTTAGAATTGTTTTAAAAAATCATCAAAAGTTACGCAAATGCCATTCACGGCAGACATTCGAAGTCGAATATTTTCTTAACTAGTGACCGGATCGCTTTTGATCATAGAAATTATTTCAGAACTTTTAAAGTTCTATCTAAAATTCTTACCAGAACACCTAAAACTTTCAAAAAAAATTTTTATGCGGACTTAGTCGAATTTCACGCGTTGCATCCTCGAAATCGAATATCTTCTTAACTAGCCATTAAAAAGTTAATATATTATGTCTTGCTCAATATTTAGAAATTAATTATATCTAAAAATAAAATAATTTTCCTCCGCACGAGCCGAAATAATTAATAAGAAATTTTTTTATTATATGCAAAATAGGCGCCAAGTACACTTTTACAGTACACATTAATGATACGAGATTCACTTACGTGTACAAGTTAAACGCCTATTATTTTCTATTTTGTATACATTGAGTATAATTATATTTTTTTTTATTTGGAGGGGTAAAAGCCATAGTGTCAAATTTTTTAAAATATTGACTTACATTACTATAGCTTTTATCCCTCCATTTAAAGGCGCACATTATGTCATTAGTTGAAGTTCGGTCGAATTTGTTTGGCCGAAACGTTCATTTACTGTAAGTTTTAACACGATATCATGGACACGGTTTGGCATGAAAACGCAAGCATGTGTAACCGCAGAGAGAAAAAAAGGCTTAAAATCTCGAGATTTTCCGTGTACATGTATTTTCACGTAAATTTAACATTGTAATGATTTAACGCATTTTTATCTTTTGATATCTTCTTTCTATATTTGTAAAGGGTGTACAGAAGAATGGTGTACAGATTAAGGGCGTACATTTCCATGATGCGTGAGTAAGAAACTCTGATGCGTAAATAAAGCTCTGGCTTTCGTTTGCGCTTCACAAAACCGAATTTTGTACCCGTACTATTGTTATCTATAATAATTTCTGCGTGGCTAACGTTACTTTGTACTTGTGAATAAATTGCATTTTATTATTTTTTAATTCTAGGCACAGTATAAGTAGATACAGCATGTTCACTCAGGCCAAAACCCGTGAAATGGTTTGCACACTCAACAATATGGCGGTCAATAAGATGAAGAAGGAGAAAAATCGTATGTCTGTTTTTCTCCGTGAGCGATGGAGAAGGACAGACATACGATTTCCACACTCAACATCATGGCGAACTACTTCACTTTAGATCGAAGACGCCGAGACAGAGTAGACTTACTTATCTACTTATCTACTTATACCGTATCTCGTACCCTAGGTATACACGTCTTACACCCAAAAAAAAAGTATTCTATTAACAGAGTGAAATTTCCTGTAATCCCATA
>NW_020223011.1:0-2282 GCF_003070985.1 Temnothorax curvispinosus | reverse complement strand
TATATAATGACGTTGGATAATTCTAGACTTCAAGAATCAAATAAGAATGTATTATCGATGATAATAATAACAAGATGCTAGTATATTAATAATTCCATTTCACTCATGTCTCGATTTTTCATTCTATACTATTACTAACTACCACGAATCAGTCAAGTTTCACATTGTGAAACCGAAATCGATAAAATAATCTTGTATGAGAGAGAGAGAAAAAGACGAAAACGAGAATGATTAGACAAAATTTTGCCGATACGAGAGCTGCAGTGAGATAAGAAACAAATTCTCGTGGCGAAAGTATTACAAAATAATATCTGCACGCGTGATACTCGCAATTTTCACGAAATACGACCCGCGGACGAAGCTAAATACGTCGCGAGAAAAACAAAGATGTCTAATCTGAACTAGGAAAAGACTTGCCTTCCATGTGCCCAGACCGAAGATCGGCACTTCGTTGCCGTTGTAAAACTTCACTTTCGGTGCGCTGAGGGCCATTTTTATGTGTCACTGGGACGTCGATGATAACGGGAAAAAAATACGCTTTACGAGAGAGAGAGAGTCTACGCGGTTGCCACGTGGAAACCAGTCTGACGTCTGTATATCAGCGATGCAATGCTGGCACTGCTACACACACTGCTGGCAGCTTTGCTCCGACCCGACCCTTTTATAAACGTCCCCACCTAGGAGGACCGGATTCTCAACGGCAACATAGATTTTGCTCCGAGACTACCGTTAACGCGTTTATATTGGTGTGCCGGCGTTATTAGGGATTTGATCGCAATTCGCGTCACAGTCGCGTCACTCGAAAATTCATTACAATCCACCGAAACGATATTCAACTCGCTGAATATTAATCATCTATACGTGCTCGAACTTTAATTCTTAATGCAATTATCGGTCTTGCTCATTAAACAACGGTTATTTCCAACGTTTTCCGGCCCCAATTAATATATATATGTATCACAGTTTCGTGTTGCTATGTTCGCAATTTATCGTTTTGTGACTATGTAAAAAAAAAGAAAAAGAAAAACAATTTTAGAAATGTTGACCCTTGGTGGGACTGTGCATGTATCATTTTGCATGTATGATTTTTGCATAACGACGATATCGCTGATAAACGCAACACTCACACATCGATCAGCAACGATTCAAATGACCGCGTGGTGGTGGCTGAATTCGTTTATCCGGCACCGTGGAAAGTTCCAGCGACCGTTTAGGATATTCGAAGTAATGAATCGAGCCCTTGAGACGACTCCTTGCGGAAGAACAAGCTCCATTTACGGTGTATAACGTACAACGTTTAATAAGACAGCCGAACAAAATTGATGATTCAACGACGGTCATACAACGAATCTGTTACGAAGCGAATTATACTTTGTTTTTAATTACTGCGACAGCTATTTAATATTTGTATATTTCGTTCCTATATTTCGTCAGGAATAACTGCCCGAATAATATGTGTAGCATATAGGTCCTGCAGTTTTTGAATTAATTATCGAAAATCTTTCTGGAAGAAATAAAATTGGAGCGGATACTTATTTAATTTTACTGACAAATTTTTTATTTTTAAGATTTATTTTAGTCTTAAGAATAGCAAAATGCTTAATGAACGTTCTCGTTAGCTTCAGGGATAACGATTTAAATACCAATCGAATATTTATTTTCTCTCTAGCACGATATTGTAATTGCAAAAACAAATAAGTATTCGCACATTATCTTACAATTAGAGTTTCTAAATTTTTTAATTACTTTTTCTTGTTAATAAAAAGTAAACCATCAATCATTTGCCCTCTTTCTGTCGATACCGATCGACACTATTCTCTTACATTGACAATTAAACAACGGCAAGCATATTTTTTAAAAAGGATCAATTAAAATTTGACGCAGAGAATAGAATATCTTGCATAAAACAAAATCTTGCTAAAATTAAATTGGAGAATTTTCAGATGCATTGCAATACGAATTATAATATAAACGACACTCTGAAACAATAGTTTTTTATAAACGTGACGATCCGCGGGTATAACCGAAAAAAAAAGCGATAAAAGGCGTAAAATTTTCCGTCAGCTTCTAAAGCTTCTATCTCTCGATTTATATCAAACATTGCGGCACGTGAGATTTTTGAATTTAGATTAAAACGTGCTTCATTTCGAATATGTTATATCACGTGTCGTACGGAGCAGACGAAAAATTCATTCGTGCAAGTGGTCTTGGCCTTGAAATTTTTCGCAGCGCCCGATAGCTACTGTAATTGGCTAGACCAAGGGTCGAGCAAGCTTCAAACA
>NW_020223010.1:0-3626 GCF_003070985.1 Temnothorax curvispinosus | reverse complement strand
TATATATATATATATAAACAAATTAATTTCATTAATTTCCTGTACTAATGAGAATGCTGACCATTTCTATCTGCACGATATATTATTAACCTGACATTAGAATCTTTATTAACACCACTAACATCACTTTTATTAACATTATTATTAACAAATATATATACTTACCAAAATAAAAATAAATATCGAATGTCAAGCGCCGAAGCGTTACTCACGAATTCGAGAAAGATAAAATTGTATTATGCGCCGCGTAAGGAACACGAATCCGAGCGAGATGCGAGTATTGTATGATCTGAAAGAAAGAAAGAGAGAGTCAGATATACCATGTTAACTATTAGACGAAGAGAGCAATATCTCTTATACTTTAGACATGCTAATAATGACTTAAATTGTATTATTAGATTAATCTACTGTATGTAAAGTATGTCTAAAGAAATTTAAATATATATTTGCACCTTTTTACGATTCGAATATTAAATATTTTGTTCATGATAAAAGTCATACTAAAATGAAATTTAATAATGAAAAGAAGTATCGCTCTCAATACGAATCGTCATTAGACTAGAGGATAAAAATAGAATTCAGACGAGTCACCTGTATGACTCATTCGAGTGAATCTAGTCTTCGCATGACCATATAAGGTAATGAATTTCAGACACCACCCTATGACTCACTGCTGGCAAGCGAGCCACACCCCTAGAAGTAGACTCACATCCGCTAGACAACGCCTTATGACTCATTGTAACGAGGTGCGGTCACCTCCCACTACCGTTTCCAAAATTGTATAAAAGCGGAATCTTTCACCCTCTCGACGGAGAGTGTGGAACGAGCCAGGAAAGGTCACATATCTTATACTTGTTCCATCCTCCCACATAAGCCACTTGTATCGTAAAAGTTCTACAATAAATATCATACTCTTTTATATCAAAAGAAAGATAAAGATTATTGAATACCTACTTTCAACGGATCCAAGGAGCCATAATTCACATCGCCGACCAACAGTTAATTGTCCTGGGGTTTTACCTCCTTAACTGCAAGAAAAAGAACCCATCAACGGAGACGTTCTGCCAGATCGAGCCACCTCGCATCACCCAGGACGTCACAAGGCCGAGGTTAAAATCGAATGGCGACCGTGATAATTGATGATATTGAGGGCGTGTGGTTAATGTCAATCCTCCGTCCGGCTACAGAGGCACCCAACCTGGTGATCGGTCTCGGAGAGTGGTCGTGTCGGGAGCAGGAGCTGAACAGGACTGGTGACTCGAGCCGGCTCGAGTCCCCTATTTATACCCCGAGCGCGAGTGTGGTGGGGGCTGCCCCACCGCTCGGGCACAGAGACGCACGCTGAACATGTGCTAGGCGGCCGTCAGGGCCGCAGCGTTAGTGACAAATACGCGTATCGTCACAAATCGAACAACAAATTGTGTTGCTAAACATATTAACAGCTCAGAAAATACTTCTGACCGATTTTACGTATCAACGTCACTAAACATATCAGACAGAAATGTCCAGGATAATGTTGGAAATCTCAATGAAGGTTAGACAAGGAATCTAGTTTTTTATACTTTTTATATTTTTAACTACATTGAGCTGCTTGGCCTGCACTTAAAATGAAATAGGTATCTATGGATTTGTTCTCCGTCGCTCAATTAGCTACATTTCAAGAATTGTACATTATACCAAAACGTGAAAATTTTGTATTGAACCTCTCACGCTCCAATGTACACTTCTTCGACTCGTGTAGCCAATGCAGCACAGAAAACAAACTTTATTTAAGAATTAGCTGACGATCAAGGGAAAGAGAAAGAATGCAGGTTGCGCAGCTGTAAAGGACAAACCCAAAATATAGTAAGTTAACTTACTTAAACGAGTATAAACTTTCAAGATCAGCAGATATCTGCGTATAATATGTATGACATGTCATACATATAATATGCATATTATATTTTGATAATCTTACAGCAACATTTGTAGTACATGTCGAATGTGTATAGTGCATTTTTTGTAATTCTTTCTTCAAATATTTTTTTATTAACATATTTTTGTTAAAGTAGACTTTCTATCCCAGAAGGAAAAAGTAAGAATCCATAAGTCATTATATAATCATATAAATCAAAATATCGGTTTATTAGAAATAAATCCATCCTTGTCCTCTCTTTTTATTCATTAAAGTGCGACAGTAAATTATAAGCAATCGAAATAAATGTAACTGCCAATATACGGTCAGGTGAAATCTTTTACGTCGAATATTTTCTTGTGTAAATTTACGTACATTCTTTGCTTCGTAAAACTGTGCGCTGTTACTTACAGATTTAAAATGCAGCTTAAAACCAAAACTAGAATAATACTATGACCTAATTAAATTGATAATCAATTTAATTTAATACATTGATATATTTCCCTTCCCTCAACCCCTCGAAAATCAAAGAATATGTTACAAAAAATATCATCTCAGTCAGGAATCGAACCTGTTAACCAATTCGACTGATTGTGAGACATGTGGTGATATTTATCGCAACCATCTGTAAGTATTAAGAAGAACGTCTTGTAAGGCAAACGTATATATAAGTTAAATTAAATGAGTTATGACTGCTTTTTGATAAACCATTATAAATGTAACATAACAGTTACATTTGCTCTGATTGTTTATCAAAAAGCGATCGAATCCTGGCTAAGGTAATATTTTTCGCAACATATTTTTTGATTTTCAGATGGTTTGGGAAAGGATATATGTCTTTGTATTAAATTAAATTAATTATTAATTGACTACAGTATTATTCTAGTTTCGGTTTTAAGCTAAGTTGCAAATCCAAAAGTAATTGCGCGTAGTTTTACGAAGCAAAGAATGTACATAAATTAACACAAGAAAATATTATTTGACATAAAAGATCCCGCTTGATTGTGTATTGACAGTTACATTTTTTCTGATTTTTTATTAAAGCGGTCATGACTCACATGCAAGTTATAAATTATACAATAACGAAGAATTGTAGATATAGTAAACAAAATGTTAACAGTATACTAGCAGATTAGCAGCAAATTCGATCAGAGTCCCACAACAAAATACAATCTATTGATATGGGGACGACGCGTGCCACTCTTAGCCGCTAGGGGCGCTAGCGAAATTGAGGACACACCGAGCTGTCACCGAGCATATTAAAGAGAAAAGCTGTGTGAATATTTCGGAATTTTTGAACATGCCGGGAATGTGTGTGGCATACGGTTGTAAAAATAGGGGAGGGCATCGGTTCCCGAGGGACAAGACAATGAAAAAACGGTGAATTACCGCTATAAAACGCGACAATTTTTGTCTAAATACAGATTCGCAACTGTGCACAAACCACTTTAGACCTGAGGATTATATTACTACCGGCTTAGAAACTGGTGAGTTTACAATAAAATTAATAGATATGTAATGAAACATATGTTTTTGTTTATTATTGCTTCTTCATAGAGAAAGCTTTGTTTTCGTGAATTTCGTATATGAACCTTTGATTGCGTATAAAGTTGGGTCTAATCAACCAAATTTAAATGATTTATATATAAAATAGGGGTAGAAGAAACCAACGAAGATATTGGTTTTTGAGTTTTTGATGTCAATATGTTCAGAGTGTTCTAAAATGTCAAAA
>NW_020223009.1:0-2553 GCF_003070985.1 Temnothorax curvispinosus | reverse complement strand
ATTAACAAATTAATAGTTTACATACCTATTTATATATTTATATACCAAATGTGCCATTTTAAACGCCCCAGGCAAATATCTCGAAAAATATGGAAGATATGAAAAAACGTTTTAGACAAAAGATGCATCAAAGAGGACAAATAATGATAAAACCAATTTTGAAATAAATCAATTTTTTAAGGTCACATAAAGGTCATCGCCATTTTTTTTCATAATATAATTTTTCTAATTATTCTACATATAAAAGTATTAAGATAGTTGTAAAAAAATTAATAGTTTACAAGATATTTCATATTTTATTCTGGCACATTTTGGCGAAATATAAAGTACTTCATAAACTATTCATTTTTTGGTAACTGTACCTTTAACACTTTTATGTACAGAATAATAAAATCAATCAATTGGTGTAAAAAAATTGTTGCTTAGCAAAAAAATTATGTAATTTGAAATATGCAACCACATGTCTTTCTTGAAAATAAGTAACAATGTGTTTTCTTTACACCAACTGATAAAAATGTTGCATTACAAAAAATAAAAAAATGCTAGGATGTTTATTCTATACATTCTTAGCTATACTATAATTTTATAAAGAAAGTGAAAATATTTATTATAATTATGTTATTCTTTATAAACAAATATACTAAAATCTTATAAACGATAACATACTAAAAAGTTACATATGGATGCATCCAAAACATTTTTTATTATAGAGTAAGTCTGGTATTTTTACGCCACGAAAGGTTTTACGCCGCAGATGTCAGAAAAAATAGAAAGAATGAAGTTACTTGCTCGCAATTATTCTTTTATGTGCCGTTATGCCATATTAGTATTGTGTTGTAATTTCAGTTCTTTACTTTACTGTTAATATTAACGAAACTGTCGTGATTTGAATTGATTTCTCACCGTAGTAAGAAGCGCAATCTTGTGTTACGACCTACGTAAAATAATTACTGTAGGGAAAGTAAAAAGTTTAATGGTTATTTCATGACACATAAGTGTAGAGGGATAATAAATGATGGAATACAGCAAAATACAAGTGCATAGCTCTTGTATTTTTTGTTTACCTTAATATCTTGTATATCCCTCCTGTGTTTAGGATATATGGCAAGTTAGCATGCAGGATTTAGGCCATAGTACGGATACTTTTTAAAACTCGAAATCTCCTATGTGTTCTTTTTCTTTCTCTTTTTGGATCGTATAACAATAATAATCTTTAATGCACCTATCGTTCTTCTATCTTCCTTTTAAAATTTTTTAGTTTTATAATTTGTTTATCATTCTTACATTTTAATAAACTTGTTACACATTTTATAACTTATTATGACAATTTATTGCCTTATTTATAAACATTATTTGTAACTTTTTATAAGGCTTACATTTTACCCATGAATGTCATATAATCCACCCTTCTAGAATACATGGCAAAAATGCAAGTGTTTCTAAGTTTTTTTTTTATTAAATACAAAGAATTAATATTTTATGTTTCTAGTAGTAGATAGTATAAAGTTTTGATTAGTATAATTCATTTGCCTTAAGCATAGTAAATAATAATTTTACCCTTTCTCTTACATAATATATGTACTATGTGTATTATAGGTACAACTAATAATAAAAATTTTAATCTTTTTAATTCTAACAATAATATTAATTATTAGTAATAAAAAACATAAATACAGAGTATTTTAAAAGTTAAATATGTAGTATAACAGCACTCTCTCCAATTTCTTTGAAATTTTCAAATTTTCAACAAATTTGTCACTTATTATATAATTATAATTAATACATTTAAAATATCACAATGTCGGCAAGTAAGGAAATGATAATTGAAATAATAGTTTATGAATATACACTTATGGATATACATTTATTTCCTATCTTGTTCTCTCCAGCCGCTTTACTTTTCTTCAACCCTATCAGCACTCTCTCTACCTCTTCCCATCCTATCCCCTCTCCTTTCTCTACTTCCCCCTCCGCCTCCTGATCTTCCTCCTTTTCTTCTCCTAACCTTCGCTTATATTCCGTTCCTTCTAACATCTCCCTTAAGTATTCATCCCACTCCTCCATTGTTATCTCCTTATTAATTTCTACTCTTCTTCTCCTTTCCTTCTTTATTACTTCCCACACCTGCTTCTCTGTTCTCGCCTCTCTTACCTCTTCCAGCAGATTTCTCTTTTTTTCCTTTTTCCTCTCACACATTTCCTTATACTCCTTCTTTTTTCTCTTATAATGTTCTTTATATTGTCTTCCCCTTTTCCAATCTCTCAATAACTTTTCTACCTTCTTCCTCTTTTTCCTACAGTCCCCATCCCACCATCCTCCCATTCCTTCTGCCCCTCTTTTTACTCTTCTCATCTTTTCTTTCATCTTAATTATTTTTGTCAACTTTTCGATCTCTTTACCTATATTGCCCCCCCTACCTATTTTTACCTCCTCCGTTCTTCTTCTAAACTCCTTCCTCTCTTGCCTCTTCCGACCAGTCCGTCTTTTTCACCCACCTTTCTTCCTTCGCTATTGTCCCTCTCCTCTAACCACCACCCCTTTTGTCCACCCGTA
>NW_020223008.1:0-1353 GCF_003070985.1 Temnothorax curvispinosus | reverse complement strand
ATATTTCAATGCCCGCTTCATCTCTTATCGTTCATGTCGTCGCTTTTTTTGTCTAGAGCGACTTCGATCAATACCCAGACGACACAATAAACCTGACCACCGTCGGGCAAACACACGTGAATTGCGCGTATACGCTATTCGTACGATATAACGAGAAAACGCTGATCGGAGTAGAGGCAGAGATGTAAATTCTTCCCTATTTCTTTTGAAATGAAGATATTTGTATCTCACAGAGAAACAAATATAATCAGAGATGTAAACATTAAATTCATTAGCATTAATACAAACGCGTCATCCTTATAACGGTAAAAATTCTTTACATAAATCAATGAAGCAATTAAATTCTCCTGATAAATATTGTGATTGAACCAGCAATATATATACGCCGAGTTCTCACGAATCATCGCAGTTGATGAATCGTTCATTGTGAGGTCGGATCGGGGATAAAAAGCACACGTCAGCGCAAAATATGCATATGTGATAAACAATCAAGATAGACGGCGGAAGGAATCGAGAACAGCATTATTTAAAATAAAGCGATTGTAGCAATAAAATGTAAATCACCGATGCACACTCTACCGGCAGGAATGCCTGGACATAATACATATACATATACGTGTACATATATGTCTTATTGTCATATACATATCAAACTGTCCAGGCATTCCTGCCGGTCAGTGTACATTCATATGAGAGAAATTAACGTTTAAAGGTCGTTAAACAATACCTTCTCGTAAATTTTTACCTTCATATTAAAATTTTCTATTATTTTATATCAAGCTGTTAATTATTTCGTCATACGACAGTTGTGTTATCTATTTATTCGAAACCATTTATTTATTCTTTAATGCGCCTATAAATTCTTATCGGACCGTTTTCCTAAGAGATCCTATGAAGATTATAGAGAAACAATGTGTGAGGGAAACGTCGAAACGTTACATTTGTGAGCAATGCATTGTCGTCAACAGGCAGTTTATCGTAATATCGAATCATGCAAAAGTTATGCGGCAGTTCAAAGCGCGAGAGATCCGCCCAAACAGCTCCGCAAGTTGGCTTCATCAAGACCACAGACTCGACTCAATTAACTTTATTACAGTTTAATCACGAGCGCGACAGCTAGCATCAATGTATCAACCGAAAATAACTCTCGATTGTTTATCGATTTGCATAGCGACAACGAAAATCAGCATCATTCTGATGCGCTTCACAATAATTTCACAGCAAGGATCTGAGAAAAGGAAAAAAAGCATTAAAAAACATCGAAAACTGCTAATTGATTTTTTAATCTAAAAATGAGGCACAAGTTTTCAGGTCGCATTCCCTCGACGAGATTACAGGTGAAGAGGCAATTAG
>NW_020223007.1:0-3453 GCF_003070985.1 Temnothorax curvispinosus | reverse complement strand
AAGGTCAAGGTCATCGGAGGTGCTTCCCCTAAACTGCATAATTACCATCTTTTTTTGTAATTATGCTCAATTTCTAGGATGCGTGCATTTTCCCAGTCAAATGAACGATTGTATTTTGTGGTATGCTCTGAGACAACTGAATGTTTGGACTCGTCTAATCTTATATTGCTTTTATGTTCCTTTAATCTGGTTTGTAATTGCCTCTTCGTCTGACCGACGTAAGAGGCATCACAATTTTTACAACAGATTTTGTAAATTACGTTATTATTGGAAAAATGGGCGTTTTTATCTTTATGGTCCTTAATGATGCTACTAAGATTGTTAAGAGTGCGGTATCCCACAGAATTTTCAGATTTATCGACTGCTGAGGCGATGATTTCGGAAGTATGTTTTAAATACGGCATAACAATAAAACTTTTTATTTGCTGTGCACATTCGGAATTATTACCCGTATTATTCTTTGTGGACTGAAGTTTCCTCAGTCTTTTATTAATATGCAAGAATATTAGATCGATGGGATATCCGTTTCCAAGCAATACATTGATGACAAAATTTAAATTTTTATTATAAAAGCTGGGATGTGATAACATGATTGCTCTGTCCACTAGGCTATAGATTGTTCCTATTTTGTGTTGAATAGGATGATTAGAAAAGAAGGACAATAGCCTACCAGAAAAAGTTTCTTTGTGGAACTAATCTGTTATAATCGTGTCTCCCCTTACAATCAACATCAAATCCAGAAAGCTAAAACGGCCATTATTTTCGTACTTTATTGTAAAATTAAGTCTATCATGATAACTATTAAAGTGATCCAGAACATCCTGAACGTTATCCTTAGGGATCTTCATAACAATGTCGTCCACATAGCGCTTGTAAAACGATAGATGGAAGTCCAATGCGCCCAAAACCCTTTTCTCCAAATCTTTCATAACAATGTCGGCCACTGTCGGCAAATGTCTGCTTATAGGTAACACCGTTAAACGTGAAAAAAATGGAAGCCAATACAAATTTGACTGCAGTAATAAATTCAGTACGAGATAAACTTGTTTTCGTTTTTATAAATTTCCATCTCTTTTTTAAACCCTCCACGATCAATTCAGATGGAATATTCGTAAACAGTGATACCGCGTCCAATGAGATCAAAATCTCCGACTTCTGCACTTTTATTTTCGATAGGTCAGTACACAATTCAAAACTGTTGTTGACGTGGCTCTTTGGTTTTGGTAAACTATCAACTAAAATTTTTTGCAGAAAAGCTGCAAGATTATACAGTACCGTGTTGACAGATGAGACTATTATTCTAAAAGGAACGTTCTTTTTGTGAATCTTTGGAAGACCATAAGCTTTTGGAAGTGTAGAATCGCTGGAATGTAGGAAAAAATATTGTTTCTTAGAAATATATTCCTTCTGTATCCACTTTTTAATCAAAGCATTTAGTTCCCTTTCCATTTTGGCGTATGGATTTCTTTTGACAACTTTATAGGTATCTTTGTCACTTAATAACGTTTCCATTTTTTGAATATATTCGTTTTTGTCTAATGCTACCGTGACGTTACCTTTGTCGGCTCTTGTAAAAATAACATCCGGATTGTTTTTCTTTAAAATTGGCACGCGGAGTTAATGAAAATTGTAGCGTTGGATCGAATTGATTTGTTTTGTTCGTAGAATAATGCGATATATTATAATGCATTTTTCTTTATAATTTTTTTTATTGTTTTGAAGAAGGCCAAGTAAGGCACGAAACGTAAACAAGTCTGTATTAATATACATTCAATAATAATTCAATAATAATTTATTGAATGTATTAAATATTTTTCTAACATCTGGTAATAGCTCGAAATTGGCCGTTTGTAAATTATTTAGGTTTAAAATGTTCCAATACGTCGAGAAATCATATTAGTAGAAAATGTCCGGAAGTATGTATGTATGTGTGTGTGTACGGATTTTTTGTACACGCATCTACTTCTACAATTTTTTAGATACCGGGTTGAAATTTGGCACACAAATAGAGTATCATAGAAAGTATGTTTTCCTATAATTTTATTAAAATCCGTCAACTGGTATGGATTTTAAGGGAATTTTCATTTTTCAGAAAAGCGTGTTTTACGCTGTAGCTTTCTCAATATTTGAGATATCGATCAATTTCTAATTCTATTATATTTTTCAATTTTTTCTACCCCTATTTCATATATAATTCTTTAAGATTTGATTGATTAGATCCGTTTTTATGTGATCAAAGAGCCATAATTTTTTTAGAAATGTGTGTGGCAAATTTTGAAATATCGGGTTATTTATAGTTTTATTATATTCTTAGCTTAATTGTGTAGATCAGATCATGACCTAAGATCGGTATGATTCAAGCAATTAAGTCAAGATCGGGGCATGATCCAGACAATTAAGCCAAGATCCGGGGCATGATCTAGACAATTATGTCAAGATCGGGGCATGATCCGGACAATTAAGCCAAGATCGAGAGACGATCCAGACAATTAAGCCAAGGGGTGTTTACGTCTAGCAATCGGATTTGCAATCGGATTAATCGCAATTATATCAACCGACTAAGGAAAAAGTTCCCTAGACAAATCGGATTTGTTAAACGTGTCTATGGAGCGATCGGATTAGCTCACGAATAAGAGAACGAAAATTGTACCCGTATCGCAGAATTTTAAGAAGAAATAGAAAAGTAGGTATGCATGTACTTTTTGTTATTCTCATAATAATTAACTTTCATTCTCCTTCAAATGCATATTGAGCGATAGATGTATTAATATTTTACTGATATATTTTAAAGAAACAAATAGACTATAACCTCACTTTGATTTAATATCGTTAACATATTAGTTTATTAAAATAATATTTTTTTTTCAGAGATAATTGCAAATGGATACGAACGAGGGAGAAGTGTTTGAGCAAGAGGATCAGTTTGGTATGTATATATATCGTAAAACAAAGTTTTTATTTTAGTTCTAGCTAAACTAATTATATATTAATATTTGCTTTTTGAAATATATTCCATATCTTTGAAATAAGAAAATGAATACTTTGCAAAAATATATTTTACATCATACGGAAGACATTATAATGTAATTATTAAATTGTTTCACTAAGTTTCTTATTTTCACAGAAAACTGTAGATACCAGTAGACCAATAAAATGACAAAATTGCTGATAGAAGAAATAAGGCAATATACATCAGTATTAAATAAAAAAAATAGTATGCAGAAGAAAATATGGAAGGAAATAGCGAGTAACTTTAAGAAAAGAGGTTACAACGTAACTGACGAACAATGTTCTGTTAAATGGAAGAACTTGAAACAGAAATATAGGTCGGTGCGTGATGCTAATAATGAGACTGGCAGTGCTAAAGTATCTTGGGAATACTTTGATTTAATAGACGAGTTTATGAATACTACACCTGAAGTAACACCTGTATCACTTGCTTCAAACACACGT
>NW_020223006.1:638-1695 GCF_003070985.1 Temnothorax curvispinosus | reverse complement strand
GTAACAATTATTGTAATTATGTAGCCTGTGACGGCGTTTAATTCAAAGTTGGCTTTGACCTTATTTGTTGCTAATTTGTTGCTCGCAACACAAGTGTAAATAACAGCGGAAAACCTTAGCGTGCAGATAGTCATAAGAGTAAAGTATCAGAAAAGAATTTGGTGCTCGTTTAAATTTGCTACTGGCGTATTGTCTGATCTTGTTGCTCTCGATATATTCAAGTTCCGAATTTGTTGCTTGCAAAATAAGTATAAACAATAGCGGAAAACCTCAGCGTGTAGCTATAGTTATAAGCGTAAGGTATCAAAAAAGGATTTGCTTCTCGTTTAAATTTGGTACTGACGTATTGTCTGAATTTTATGCTAAGATGTTTTCCGCTATTGTTTATACTTATTTTGCAAGCAACAAATTCGAAACTCGGATATATCGAGAGCAACAAATTCAAACAATACGCCAGTACCAAATTTAAACAAGCAACAAATTCTTTTCTGATACTTTACTCTTGTAACTAGCTGCACGCTGAGGTTTTCCGCTATTGTTTATAGTTATTTTGCAAGCAATAAATTCAGAACTCGGATATTTCAAGAGCAACAAATTCAGACAATACACCGGTACCAAATTTAAACAAACAATACATTTTTTTCTAATATTTTACTCTTATGACTATCCACACGCTGAGGTTTTCCGCTGTTGTTTATACTTATTTTGCAAGCAACAAATTCGGAACTTGAATATATCGAGAGCAACAAATTCAGACAATACACCAGTAGCAAATTTAAACGAGCAACAAATTCTTTTCTGATACTTTACTCTTGTAACTAGCTGCACGTTGAGGTTTTCCGCTATTGTTTATACTTATTTTGTAAGCAACAAATTCGGAACTTGAATATATCGAGAGCAACAAATTCAGACAATACGCTAGTAGCAAATTTAAACGAGCACCAAATTCTTTTCTGATACTTTACTTTTATGACTATCCGCACGCTGAGGTTTTCCGCTGTTATTTACACTTGTGTTGCGAGCAACAAATTAGCAACAAATAAGGTCAAAGCCAACT
>NW_020223006.1:0-538 GCF_003070985.1 Temnothorax curvispinosus | reverse complement strand
ATATATATATATATATATATATAGTAAAAAAGCTAAATGGCGCGCGCGCAGCGCGCGCTTGTGATGTTCTAGTTAATAAAAAGCTAGGTATATATACATTATGAATTATAATTATCGAGTCAACGTTTCGACTTGGTCTTTCTCAGGGCATTACATTCAAACTTACAAGTGATATAAATAAAAATAATAATAACTGTTGAAGTTCACATTATCAACACTGAAAATTATAGTTATCGCCGATAGAACGATTACGACACGCAAAAGAAACAAGGTCAAAGCCAACTTCGAATTAAACGCCGTCACAGGCCACATAATTACAATAATTGTTACCGATTACAATAAATCCTGATCTGAGTTGCAGCTGACGGAGGTGCTAATTTCGTGCATTTTCCGTATATTTTAAAAGGGGCAATCCTCTGTATGATCCTGGTATCAGCCATGCTCAACGTCGGAAATTGTCATGTCCGATATTAAATGGAAGTAGAGATCACTGTTGCGTCAAGAACCTTTTAAAATATACAGAAAATGCACGAAATTA
>NW_020223005.1:0-2745 GCF_003070985.1 Temnothorax curvispinosus | reverse complement strand
ATCAGATTCAGCATATTAGAACCTGCAAATATGCTAAGGACGCATGGACCGCGTTGAAAGAATTCCACAAACGTGACACGCCCGGTACTAAGGTTAGAGTTCTTCGCACCATCATGCGACAACGTGCCGATGAGAACAGCGATATGGAAGCCCATGTGAATCGCATGAATGAGTTGTTCCAGCAGTTGTTGGCCCTCGGGGAAGAGCTTAATCCAGAATTTATTATGAACGCAACGCTTCTCGGTTCATTACCAAGCAGTTATGATGGTTTGATCACAGCATTAGAGGCACGATCGGAAACCGAATTATCGTCATCTTTTGTGCGTTCTAAGATTATTGAAGAGTACCGACGGCGTAAGAATAGGGATAATGGAGGCCAAGGTAATTCACATGTACTAAAATTCTCAAATGATGGCACCAAGAAGTCTACGGCATGCTACTTCTGCAAGCGCAAAGGACATCTTCGCAATAAATGCGAGGATTATGCGAAATGGAAGGCGAAGAAAGGATTAACAGGTAATCAAAATAAATCAAAAGCTAATGTAATTAAGAACGATGATGCCTCTGATGAATTGTTATTTCTGGTTGGCAGGGCCAATGGTTGGATCCTTGATTCTGGGGCAACGTGTCATGTCAGCTGCAGACGTGAAAATTTCATTGAGTTTGACGGCGCACATAGCGAAAAGGTGTCGGTGGCAAACGGACAAGAAGTCAAAGCATCCGGCAAGGGCAAAGTGGCCGTAGTATTTATAAACAGCAGCGGTGACACGACAAGAGTAACAATTGAAAATGTCCTGTACGTCCCATCAATTGGAGGAAACCTAATTTCCGTAAAGCGATTGACAGAGAAAGGATTCAAAGTAGGATTCAGTGGAGGCACCTGTGAAATCAGTACCTGCGATGGAAAACGTCAAGTTGCTGTGGGCGATATCGTCGAAAATTTGTATCAGATGCGAATAGCAAACGAAGTAAATGCAGTTGCCAATTGTCAAAAGCTATGCATTCATCAATGGCACCGTGTTCTGGGTCATCGTGATATTGACATTGTCAAGAAGATTCCGTCAAATGGCTTTGTAACTGGAATGGAACTGGCAGGCTGTGGTTCCGGATGTAATAAGGGAAGTTGCGAAGTATGTATCCAAGGGAAGGTAACACGTGTACCTTTCGCAAAGGAATCACAGAATCGTTCGTCTACGATATTGGATTTAATCCATAGTGATGTCTGTGGCCCCATGCAGACAAAAACTGCCTCAGGTTATCGTTATCTATTAACGTTTATTGATGATTTCTCGCGATATACCACAATCTACTTAATTAAAGAGAAATCAGAGGTATTCCAGAAATTTAAGGAATTCCATCAGTTGGTACAAAATCAATTTGGTAGAAAAATTAAATGTCTTCGCACAGATAGAGGAGGAGAATATCTCAGCAAGTCGTTCGTAAATTATTTGAACGAAAACGGTATCAAGTCTCAACTCACAGCACCACACTCGCCTCAGCAGAACGGGGTCGCTGAAAGGAAAAATAGGACCTTAATCGAAATGGCTCAATGCATGCTACTTGATGCAAACATGGAATATAGGTTCTGGGGCGAAGCAGTTACAACAGCAAATTTCCTGCAAAACAGACTTCCTTGGAAAAATGTAAATAAAACGCCGTTCGAGTATTGGCACGATAAAAAGCCAATTTATACAAACTTAAAACGTTTCGGTGCAGACTGTTATGTCAAAATTCCTGATGAGAATCGAAGAAAGTTGGATCTAAAGGCGCTTAAAGGAATTTTACTCGGTGTTGACATGGAGTCAAAAGCGTACAGAGTCTACGTACCAAGTTCTAGGAAGGTTTTAATATCAAGAGATGTTAAGTTTATTGAGGAAGAAAATCCTGCTGGTAAGCAATCAATTGAGGCGAAGAAGACTGTTACTCATGAAAATGCTATCGAGATTGTACCTTCTGACGACGGATTTCCGGCCCAAAATATTCCGAAGGATGAAAATATAACTGAAGATTCAAGCTCGACTGAAGGATCCAACGATGTCACCTATCAGCCTACTCCAGTGAGACGTTCCAGCAGACCGAATAAAGGCATTCAACCTCAACGATTAATCGAACAAATAAGCGTTGTAATGGATGGTGAACCATCAAATTTGAACGAAGCGCTTTCATGTTATCAAAGAAATAATTGGATTCGTGCTATGCAGGAGGAGCTAAGTTCATTAGAAGCTAATAAGACATGGGAGTTGGTCGCCTTACCCGAAGGCAAAAATTTAGTTGGCTGTAAATGGGTATACAAGCTGAAATCAGATGCAAGCGGAAACACAAGAAGATTTAAAGCAAGACTTGTAGCTCAGGGTTTTAGTCAAAAGTATGGTGTCGATTACGATCAAGTATTCGCACCTGTAGCCCGACAGACAACATTCAGGATATTCCTTTCCGTTGCTGCAAGTCGAAGAATGCTAGTCTTTCACTTCGACGTAAAGACTGCTTTTTTGAACGGTGTGCTGGAGGAGGAGATTTATATGCGTCAGCCACCCGGTTTCGAAAAAGAGGGAGCTGAGGACAAGGTATGTTTATTAATGAGGAGCATCTACGGGTTAAAACAGTCTGCACGCAATTGGAACGAAACGTTACACGAGATTTTAACCAAAGCAGGGTTTGTACAAAGCAAGACCGATCATTGTTTATACATATATTACGGAAGCGAAGGAATAGTATATGTTCTTGTATATGTAGATGACGTATTAG
>NW_020223004.1:0-2054 GCF_003070985.1 Temnothorax curvispinosus | reverse complement strand
TGGAAATTAACAGACCTTCAACCAAACCTTCAACCTTTCCATGGAAATTAACAGACCTTCAACCAAACCTTCAACCTTTCCATGGAAAATTGTAGTATCTTATAAAAACCTAAAAAAGCGAATACATGTAGATTTCCATGGATTTACGATTCGTAAAAGGCTTAAGAATTTTGTCGTTTTCTATAGGACCTTGTAGTATTATATGCGAAATTACAATCATTCACGAGTCAGAAATTTAATTAGGTAAAAAATAAACGGGCACAGTAACAACTGTGCCACAAGCAACGTAGAACTACGTCAACTGTCACTATTTTATGTTAAAGTATTCAGCGAAGGAAAGTAGACGTAGGGCTACGTCAACTGTCACTATTATTTAGCGAGAGACTGTTAACGTAGCCCTACATCTACTTTCCTTCGCTGAATATTTTAACATGAAATAGTGACGTTGACGTAGTTCTACGTTGTTTGCGGCTCAGTTGTTACTGTGCCCGTTTATTTTTTTAGTTTTTGATAATTTTTTTTTAGACTGGTAAAGTAAACAAAACAATTTTTATTAATTCTATTGTATTCTTCAGTTTTTTCTACCCTTATTTCATATATAATTATTTAAAATTTAGTTAATCAGTTCTTGAGTTATAGAAATTTTGGTAAATTTGACTGTTTGTTTTTAACAGAAATCGGTAACCCCTTTATTATTAGCAATTTTGCATTTTTTTTTTTTTAATGCGATATTTCGACGTTTTAGAACATAAGAATCACATTGGCATCGAAAACTACGCAACCGGTTTAAAAAAAATCGGTATCGAAAAATTAACCCCACCACCGCCATTCCCGGAAAATTCTACCCCTGTTTCATATATAATTCTTTAAAATTCGGTTTATTAACAAATGGGTAGTTCGCGGAAAACGTTGCAAGAAAACGTTGCAAGAAAAACAAGAAAATCGGTTATAAAAAACCACCAAAATAAATTGCAGGAACATTTAGCTCACATCGAGAGCTTTCAAAAACACTATAATAAAGTATATTTTCCTTAATACCTTTCGAGGAAAAGAAAACGTTGCAAGAAAACGTTACAAGAAAACGTTGTAAAAAAACATTGCAGTCGTGCACCCGAAATTACCCCTCACCCTCCGGGAAAGACGTAGTTCTACGTCAAGGCACTGGTTTCTGACATTCACCCGACATTAAGAAAAAATTATATTCGTATATCCGATTTGAAATTTTATTACTCTTTTTAAACTGAATTTGTTTCTTAAGAATTTTTGAAAAATTATATACTTGCGCTGGTTATGACACATGTAAACTATATATAACACTTACATCAAATTAAGAAGTAGTCTACCACGTACGACGGTTGGCTCACGATCCAGAGGTCCCGATGAGGTCTCGAGTTCGAATCCCATCAAGGTAAGTGTGTTTTTCAAGTACGAGAAAATATTTATAATCATAGGTTGCATTTTAATAAGAAACAAATTTAGTTAAAAAGTAGTAATAAAATTTCAAAATAAATATAATTTTTCTTTATGTCGGGTAAATTTCCTCATTAGAGAGTGTTTTTATTTTAGTATTTCCTTGCAATGTAGTCTACTGTACTCAAATATATATAGAAATGTGTAGAATATCAGTATTAGTTGTAGTTTGGCGTAGTTTTACCGAAAAATTTATAGATCAAGATGCACTAAAAAAATACAAAAATTTACAAAAGTGTTTCAATTCTAGCATTTTCATGTAGGATTTTGTAGTACTTCTTAAATTCATGTAGAATTTAATAGATTCTGGCAATTATATTTTATAGTTTTTTGTTGTACACTTTTATTTTTTTTTAAATTTTGTAGAAATATTTCCGCCAGGGTCAATGCGCTGGGAGGAGTGCTAAATTCAGTACGGTTAGTACAATCTAGGGAATTCTCTGCGCTACCAAAGTGCTCCCAATGCGCGCATTGGCTAAATCGGAACGACTTTCTATGCAGTCTACGCGCTTCATTGCTTCATGCGTAACTCGGAACGCACCCACAGTCTCCGATTAACGTGATTTTCCGATTAAACTCACTCT
>NW_020223003.1:0-4207 GCF_003070985.1 Temnothorax curvispinosus | reverse complement strand
AAAATTGCACATGTATGTACGTATATGCTGTGTTGTAAATTGTAAAAGTTGAAAAGAACGAGGAAACGTTCTGTAGCACAATTTATATTGTAGTTATGCTAAAATATTTGTGAATTGAGTCCCTGTTATCCATTATTATAATATAATTTTTATCAGCAATATTAGAGGAGTAACGAAAATTAATTTTATTAAGTATTCAAAGCAATTGATAGTTTTTAGCATTAAGTATTTCCATTTTCTCATAATATGCTTAAAAAATATTGCAAGGGACTTGTGAGTTATGCGAAGCAATTGATACTGTTAAGGTTCATTGGTCATATGAAGTTTGCACACGTCAAGCTTGACATCCTAAAGACATCCTACACAATGCATTCTGAAAACGATACCGTGCAGGTTCGTTGGCGTATACGTGGTGTCATCACAGGCTGGAAAGTATTTTCTGTGTTTTGGAAGTAAAATTTGTAAAATACAACATGTCATAAAATAAGCGCTAACCAGGAAATGTAAGTGTAATCAGTGTTCTAAACATTCCTTTTAAAAGTAATATAAAATTGTTCTTATAAACATTAATTATATAATTAATTCAAGTTGTCTATTATTTGAAAAGAACTTGATTTTTAGTTTTGTTTTGTATTCTACCTTCAGAAAAAGATAAAATAATTTAGATTTCCTAAAATTAATTTTGTTTATGCTATCGGAGAGGAAACACTTATTATAAAATTGATTATAATACCGAGACAATTATGTATAACGATTTCAGATGGTACGACGGCTTTTTTATTTTTTACGTTAATGCTGAATAGAAAAGTCTATAAGCATATTGCGGACAAGATGATGCCTAATCAGGATACAGCCACGAAAAAGAAAGATATGCGCATGGCAGGGAAATTAGCGCTATTCACAGGCCTTGTAAACATATTTAGTAACAACGAGGATTCTTTGAATTGAGCTCTGTCTTAAAATCGCACCAATTGAAGTGAATCCATTGCTGAGTGCTGAAATTATACTATTTTATCCGTCACAACGAATAGACCAAGAGGAATGCTTTTTCCAGTCGATGGTTTCGAATGTTGCAGACATATCTATTTCGTTGCAAATGCATCATTATGAAATGATGATCGGTAGTAAATGAAAGATATGTGAATTAAAAAGATGTGTACATTAACTAAACGGTATCTTTGTTTGATTACAAACTATCTTCATCTAATTTTTTAGTGAAAATGTCCGAATAATTTGCGTTAGTATTTCTGTGTAAAAAAATATGACGATTATATTACAGTATATCTGACGATTTTAACATAATTATAGAGGCAGGGTGTCTAAATTGTTATCGTTCCATCCAAATGTAGCTTTTATACTATTCGGATAGTATCAATATTTTATGCTGCTTAGAAACAAGTAAAAAGTATTTTAAGACACTTGTATCGTTTCCAGAATATAAAAACTTGTGTTTAGATTACAGATATACGTTTTGGGTATTTCGTTACAAATGTATCATTGTGAAATGATGATCGATAGTAAATGAGAGATATGTGAATTAAAAATATGTACATTACCTAACCCTTCATCTGATTTTTTAATTTTAGTAGTGACAATGTTCGAATAATTTTGCGTTAGTATTCCTGTGTAAAAAAATATGACGATTATACGATTATATTACAATAAATCTGAAAAATGTTAGAAAATGAAACAATTGTTTAAAGGTATCCTGTATATCATAGCATCTATTTGCTTCGCCTGTTAATGACGCGTAAGATAGTATAATCATTAAAGTAATATTTCTTAAATGTGTATATTTCATACTTAATTTTATTTCATAAATACTATCACATTTATTCCTATGAATCGTTTTCATTACGCTATTATGATTTTAACATAATTGTAGAGGTATAATAGGATGTGTAAATTATTACCGTTCCATCCAAATGTAGCTTTTATAGTATTATTTGTTGTATCGATACCTTAAGCTGTTTATAAAAAAGTAAAATGTATTTTAAGACGAGAGAAAGTAATAGAGATAGAAAACGAAGAAAGAAGGACAAGAAAAGAAACAATATAGAGAAAGGTATTATATATTACAAAAATATTTATTATATATATATATATTGCAAATATATTTAAATTTATATATTAGTTAACTTCTTTATATACACTACCGCTCAATAATTTCAATATGCAAAAGATTCGTTGATTTCTCTGTAAAAGATGAACATCATGATACGTGTTTTGCACAGAAATGAATGCACTAGCTGTTATAAACATTTCACTTGCATGCATCGCATTTTTATATAAATAATATATAAAAATGCAATGCATGCAAACGTATAACAGCAAATCTATTCATTTCTGTACAAAACATATGTATCATGTTCATCCTTTACAGAGAAATTAACAAATATAGGGGTATATTGAAATTAATGAGCGGTAGTGTATATAAAGAAGTTAACTAATATATAAATTTAAATATATTAATTAAGAGATGGAGAGATGGGAGGAAGGAAGGGCAGGGAAAAGTGAAAGAGGAAGAAAAATGGAAGATAAGGGGGAAGAAGGGATAAAGCAATGAAAGCGAAGGTAAGAGAGCTAGAAAGGTGGAGAGAGTTAGAAGAAAGAGACAGAAGGAGGAACAATGTAGTAGTGAAAAGGGTGGAGGTGGTGAAGGGAAGGCTAAAGGAAGCGGTAAGGAAGCTATGGCTAGAGATGGGGCTAGAGAGAGGAATAGAAGAGGTAAAAGAGGTAGGAAGAAAAACGGGGAAAGAAAAGAAGATGGTTTTAGTTAGGTTAAAAGATAGAGTAAGAAAAAGAGAGGTAACGCAGAGAAAGAATGTGTGGAAAGGGAGGATGGAAAAAATAGAGGATGACATGACCTTGAAAAAAAGAAAAATGTAATGGAGTCTGAAGAGGATAACTGAGAAGGAGAGAAAGAATAGAAGGAGAGCTTGGGTAAAGTACGGAAAGATTTGGATAGAGGAGAAGTGGTGGAGTTGGGATGAGGAAAAAGAAGTCCTGACAAATGGAAGGGAAAATGAGAAAGAGGAACAAGAAGAAGGAAGGGGGAAGAAAAAGGAACAGAGGAAGAGGGAAAGAGTAGAAAAAAGGGAGACAAAAAAATGAAAAGGGAGGATAGTGAGAAGAGAGGAAAAACGATGAGAGGGTAGAGGGGAGAGAAGAGGGAGGAAAGGGAGAGTAGGAAAAAAAGGAGTGTGGTGAGGCTGAGGGGAGGGGGAAAAGGAGTCAGAGAGAGTAAAGTGGGGAAAGTAAAAAGGAGTGAAAGAGAGGAAAAAGGGGAGAAAAAGAAAAGGGGGAAGAAAAGAATTAAAGAGGGAGGAAAAAAAGGAAGGAACAGAAAGGAAGCCTAAAGATAAACTTTTGGAATGTAGCGGGAGTGAAGGAAAAACAGGAAGAGTTTTGGGAAAGGATAAAAGAGTGGAATGTCGGGGTTGGTGGAGACGTGGCTGGAACGAGAGGAATGGGAGAAGATGAAGAATAGGGTGCCAAAGAAGTTCTGGAGTATACAGGGTGCAAAGAAAGAAAGAGTTGGAGGAAAAGGAAAAGCAATAGGTGGAATAATGATGGAAGTCAGAGAAGGGTTAAAAGAGGAAGAAGAATGGGTGGAGGAGGAGGGATTAATGATTAGAGACGATGGAAGAAAGAGAAATGGAGATTGGCAACAGTTTACGTAAGCGCAACTTGGACAAGATGGGTAAGATAAAATCGGTAAAAGAGGAAGAAGGGAGAGAGGAGAGATGGATAGTGGGGGCGATTTCAATGTGAGAACAGGGGAGAAAGGAGCGCTGGAGGATGGAAAAGAAGGAGCTGAAAGAAAATCGAAAGATAAAATGATAAATAGGTAGGAGGAAGGGCTGATTAGATGGGTGGAAGAGGAAGGGTGGGAAATTATGAACGGAGCAAAGGAGGGAGGTGAAGAGGGGGAGACGACTTTTACAGGAGGAAGGGGGGAAATAGTCCAGCAAACGAAAAAAGATTGAAAAGAATTAAAACAAGATTGCCAGGAATTCAATTAAGGACTTTCCGAATTCCATTCTGTCCAAAAAAGGGATTAAAATAGTTTCAATATCATGGAATTCCTTATTTTGGAAAGAATTTGTCTTTTTTGAATCCCATCCAATTCCGACACAAAAATATTATACCACTAAATGCCAGGACCCCTATTCTGTAACTCTAACGACAGTGTCGGTATCGTTAT
>NW_020223002.1:0-1616 GCF_003070985.1 Temnothorax curvispinosus | reverse complement strand
ATTCGACATTCGGTTTTCGACATTGATTCAACGTCGAATCAACTAATCATTTCTGACTGGGTAACAGATGATGGTCTTTCATTTTTCTAGATAATATTATTTTCAGCTACTAACTGAATCGGAACAAAAGTAATTATAAATACAGCGTTATCACAGAAAATATTTGTTATAACTTCATCATCTTCATCATCAGTATTAGCTGATTGGTCTTTTTCTAAACTAACGGTTTCTGTTAGCCATTTCTGCCTAGTTCTTTGCTGTCCGGACGCGCCATCCATTCCCTATTTTCCATGTAAAATTAACATTTTATCGCGTAATTTGTGGAGCTTTTTCTTACTTAACGTTAAAAGTATCCTTTTAGTGGTATGGTTTAATAATTACTTAACATCTACATTTGCACCAAAATCGTTGAAATTCAAATCTGTTGGGTAGCACTTCTCTTTTGCACTCTGAATAACATGGAGGATATAATTTATTACCATGTAGTTTCTTATTATATGACCGCAGCATGTCATATTTAGCTTTTGTTAATTTCAAGTCCATGTACATAGCTAAGATATTATTACTGTCTTCAATATTTCCAATATCTTCTTCCGTATCCGAATCGTCATGAAATTGATTTTGCAGACATTTAGCAGCTTTCATAACTTCCTCAACACTGTAGCTTGAAAGTAAATTTGCAATGCGTCTTTTTTTCGTCTTTTCTGAACTTTCATTGTAAGATACGGATGGACGACCTCTTTTATTTGCATTCTTCATTTCTTCTCTTGATGCTGGAACTTCTAATAAAAGATTTGATGTAGCCTGTGCAATATTCTCAAATGATTAATTTAAATCAATATTAAATTTTAATAAGTATAGTAATTTCTACTAAAAATGATAGGTTGGTAGCTCTGCTTCTATAGTCCTAAAAAAAACCGTATTTGCGCAGACTTCTATTCATTATCTTTTGTCCATCGGCACACACCTTTGTAAAACCTCAATAGCCGATTAACGTATTAAAGGCATTGCTACTCGATCAAGATACTGGCGTCTTTCTTCTCATCCTGCACGCAATATCCTCTGGTGTGACTGCACGCTCTGCGATTACAGTATAGCTTCTTAAATTTGACCACTAAACCTTTATTTAAAAATGTCAAGTACTTTTGTTTGAATCGTTCTTTTTGACGAGAAACGCTATTCCATTTCTTATTATATAAAGGAAAAAAATTGTCACGTAATTTCTTTTTTATTTGCACAAGTTGATTTTCATTAAAATTGTGTTCAATTCTTAAATTGTTTAAAATTATATCCATATTTCCTATTTCTTTACACCCAAAGTTCGTATTTCTACCTGAACAATTCCACATATACTCGCATAAAATATTATATTTTATTGAAAAATCCATCTTTTTTGTATGTTTTAAGAATTATGATTTTATTTAATCAAAGCGAAAAAAACACAAAAATGACTAAAACACAAAAAAACAAAAACCGTTTTAATGACAGATACCTTGACGCGGTAAAAGGGCAACCCTCAGGGTACGATCTGGGTTAGCGTAACCCGAGCGAATTTTGAAAGTAGCGGCGCCATTTCAAAGGAAGTGAATGGTGGGGGTCCGTACCGGGGGGGGGGG
>NW_020223001.1:0-1048 GCF_003070985.1 Temnothorax curvispinosus | reverse complement strand
AAATGACAGAAGGGACATCAAGGGCCATTCTGCCAATGTTCCAGAACCTGATGGTTGGTTTTTCTGCTGACGACGTTTTCTACAGAACTGACCTCGCAATGATTCCCAGCGTTTTCTCGCTTCACTGGATAGAATATAAAAATATTGGTACAGATGTACTACAGTTTTATTTATATGACAATATAAAAATTATAACCTACCTGTACAATTTAAAGTTTCAGTTATTGTTTTCCACTTCATATCTTTTAATTTATTATCTTTAAAATTCATATCATTTTTTGCGTACAAACATGGATTTGCTTGCACAATAGAAATTAAAAGTTCGTCGTCAATTTCGACAATTTCAACAAATTGTTTGAGGTCAACGTCTGACATCATGGCTGCGTTTGTTATAAACTATAGCTATAGATCATGTTGGCAAAGTAAATTAAAATGTCCGCCCAATTCTCTCATTGGTTGAGAGAAATTACCTAGGTTCTAAGCCTCATGTCCTAAAAAGATGGAAGTTGGCCAACTCGCTTCGGGCTTAGAACTTAGGGTTAGAGTAGCGCGAGGAACGCTCAAAGGCCGGAAATACGTCACAGCTTAGAGTATAAAGCATAAGGCTTAGAGTTTAAAACACCTATTGTAGACGGGCATTCAGGCTTTAAAACAACATGAAAGCTTAAAACAAAGTCTAGGGCTTAAAGCACCTATTGTAAATGGGCACTAAAGGGTGAAGTCTGTACTTTAAGGAACCATAATCAGATCTTGAATTTAGCCTCCCCCCTCCCACCGTTTTTCCAAAAGTAAGGACGTGTTACGTCTCCAAAAAATTGCACACTTTGACACATTCTTCGGAGTAAAATGAATTTTTTTGTAATTATCATGGCAACCATCGTAAAATATGGATTTTTCCTGCAAATTAAAAAAAATAAGTCCATACGGTTTTTTTTCACCGAGTTATAGGCCTGCAACTCACCCCAAAATTTGTAACCGAACCGGCAACGACGAGATAACCAGCTCTAACTATAAAATATCGAAAGTACATCGTGTGACAAGTAAATAA
>NW_020223000.1:0-5681 GCF_003070985.1 Temnothorax curvispinosus | reverse complement strand
GAAGTTCACTGGTAAAAGAGACTTTATTCGATACAGATAAAAGCGCAGTGTCTCGACCGTCTGATAACCTTCGCGGGTTCTGATGAACGGGCACCTCGTCTTTAAGTATCAGGTGCATTTTCACGCCACTATCTTTTGTCTTCTCGGGACAATAATTTTGCACCATCTCCCGCACGCGTTCCTTCACCTGGACATCTTCTATGTGGTTGAGGTTAATCTCGTCTTTCGCTTTTTCATCTTCTTCATCTTGAATGTTGACACATAAAACTTCTGACCACGCCGTTTCTTCTTTCGTCACGTCTGTGGAGGTCTTCGATTCTTCGTTGTCGAATTCCGTCAACGTTGCCTTCTGTTTTCGTATATGGATTTCTGCGAAATCGGATAATTCGCCACCTAAGAGAAAATCGTACGTCGTGAAGTAATCAGGCACTACATCGATGTCCAACGTAAGGGTGAGACCGTCTATTGTCACATCCGCCGTAAATCTTCCTAATGTGCTGCAATCCGTGATACCCATGCCGTTGAATTTCATTGTTACGGGCCGGATCTGTGGAGCACCGATTAGTACATAAAAGCTCGATCGCATTAAGTGCAAATCACTACCAGAATCGATTACTGCCGTTACGTCTTTATTTAAAATCTTCACATCCTTGTATATCTTCTTGTCGCCGTGTGATCGTACTATGTCGACCCTCTTCGGTGTAGCATCTTTGTTTTGTGCGTTCGATCCTTTCGAACATTTCGCCGCAATGTGGCCAAATTCTCCGCAAGAATAGCACTTCGATCCCTTCGCCTTGTGCGGGCACTCCTTGCCCAAATGCTTCGTATCGCCACAATTATAACACTTTTTAGGGTTAGAAGTCGCCGTCACTCGATTGCCACTGCTTGCCATCTTGTCCTTACCCGCCGTCTGCGGTCGATGCTTCGCCTTATTTCTATTGGTCCGCTGCGTCTCATATTGTACGAACCTCTGCCGTAATTCTTTAATTGTCGTCGCGTTGTATAGAATAGCCTTATTGGATTCTTCGTCTTTCACGCCATCGATTATGTATTGTATCTTGGCTTCTATCTCCATCTCCGCATGACTCGCTAACTCTAACACGCGATAGATGTACTCTTGAAATGTTTCGTCAGTTTTTTTCGTCACTGCACTCAGTTCTTTGTGTATTTGTCTGCTATTTAATGTTTTGTCGAATTCCTCGACAAGCGCTTTCTTGAGATCACGATACGACTGCGCATGACACTCGAAATTAGCGAAAAGTTTCGCGGACCCGCGCAATAACCTTTTCACATATATAACCCTTTGCGCATTCGTCCAAGAATACAACTCGGCCGTCTCTTCAAATAGTGCGAACCATCTCCGTACGCTTTGTGTGCCATCTCCACTAAAAGTCTCTAGCGCATCTTCAACATCCTTGAATGTCAGCACTGTTCTCGAACTATTACGCGTTTCCCCGCGCGTGATACGGCCATCGTCAACAACAATGTCTTCATTGGCTCGTACCATTTCTAGTTCGCGAATCGGAGTCGATCTCGCACCGCCACCTGTCGCGCCGCGCGTCACGCTCACCGCACCGCCGCGCGCAATATCCCTCATGTTGCCGCGTAAAACGCTCGGCACGCCGCCGCGCGCGCCCACCATGTTCCCGCCTTGATCGTCACGTTGTATAAAAGTATTATCCGCTTCTTCATCGATGTCGTCTTCCTCGTCGCTCGTGTCATCCTCGTCGTCCTCGCCTCGTTGCAGAGCCGCCCGCAATCTCTCACGGAGAACCGGCTTTGTTCCCGACACCTGTAATCCCAGCTCGCGTAATCGGCTCTTCAATGCTTCCTTCGATAATGTCGTCAGATCGCCGCTGTCCGCCATTAGCGCGTTTTCGCCACCGAAAATTCCTGACGTCTCATCCGTCTGTGATAAGTTATCTTTTGGCTCTAAAGCCTTTCGCAGCCTTTCACGTAACGCCGCTCGGTTACCCGTCGTTGGCAATCCGAGATCCTGGAGCTTCTCTGCTAGCTCGTCAATCGTCATTTCGGTCAGCGCATTTGCCGCGCTCGTCGTATCCGTCGTATTCGCCATGTTCGTCGTACTCGCCGTTGTTTCGCCGTTTCGATACGCGCACTTCTCTTCTAGTAACACGTAATCGCACCTCACCGTATCTGCCACCTCGCAGAATATAGTTTTACGTGCACTTCTCTTCTAGTAACACGTAATCGCACCTCACCGTATCTGCCACCTCGCAGAATATAGTTTTACCGCGTCGTCACTCAGACAACGTTGTCCCGCCTTATGGACTCGGTTCGTCGTGTCGTCTCCCGTGCAATGACGGTCACTTCTCTCGCACCAGAAAATTCAGTCCGCAACACTATTTCCGTCGCGGTTCCGACTCGTGATCCCGGACGAGCCCCCAAGTTTGTAGGATCCGAAATCAGGATACGAAGTTCACTGATAAAAGAGACTTTATTCGATACAGATAAAAGCGCAGTGTCTCGACCGTTCACGGAAGATTCTCCTTCTCGACTAACTCTCCCCTCTCCTCTCTACTCAAAGCTCGCTTCTTAAAGCCGCCCCCCTCGCCGCGTCTGTCGGTCGCCGTTCGCGATAAGGCGTGCGTGTTTAGACGCCGCCGTCGAGGCTCGAATATCCGGTCTCTCGGCGCTGTCAACCGCGGAAAATTCCCGGTTCCCACACATATATAAAATATAATACAGTTATATATTTTATAGCCAAGGGCTTCGGGCTTTTGCACACGAAGTTAGCCCTGCTTAAGATTTTGAGTAAATACGAGGTGACACCGTGCAAGAAAACTTCGATACCAGTGGAAATTGATCCAAGAGGGGCTATGACAGTGCCGTTGAACGGTGTATTATATCTCAAGATTCAAAAAATTAATTCTAATGCTATTTAGAACAAAATACATTTTTAGCCAAAATAAATATACAATTATCCCTGTACTTTAACGACAATCAATGTTTTGATAAGAAATCTGTATGATTAAATATAAAAATTAATAAAAATATAAATATATTATGCTGGATATTCTATTTTTTTTTACGTTTTAAATTAATTTTTAAATCCTTTAAATCCTTTAAATCCTTTATACATATATACAAATTAAAATTTAAAATTTAAAATCTTTAAGTGTCCTCTGATATATGTGTAGGCCCACCACCACCCCCGCCGGATTCCGATCAGCGGTCCTCTTTTATTTACAATACATTTATTTTACATTTTTATCATTTATTTTAATCTTCTGTAAAAATTGATATTATTTGAAATTTAAATTGGTATTTAATATAAAATACTAATTTTTAATATATTAAATGAGTTTTAATACAAAAATTATTCAATACAAAAATTAGTATTATTAAATATATATTTAAGTTGTTATTAGATATTAAAAATATAATAATAATAAATAATTATATTTATTATTATTATATTAAGAATATTACTTTTATTTTGTCTACAATTTTTTCTATCGAGTTATATCCTCTTGTTCCTGCCTACCCGAATCCCTACCTATACCTACCCGTATTCCAATCTATATAGTTTTATTTATCCATTTTCCTATCTATCCATGTTATATAATATCTAATACAAAGCTTTAATTTAGTCCGCGACCCGATGTATAAGGGGTCTGATTTGCTGGTTGATTCAGCGGGATACCTGAACGGGATACCTCAAAGTGAAACCGATCACTTGAGATGTAAAAAATGTGAAGGGGATTCTAAGACACGCGCGATTGGGATTTAATAGCAATTTTTCCAATTTCGCACGTATGCGAGAAAATATAGAAAAAGTAGCCCTTTGGGACAAATAAATAAATATATAAAACCATTTTATATGTTTCATCTCATACCTTATTTCATCTCAGTGGTCAATGTTGACCACTTATCTTTATCGTATATCTAGTCTTCTTTCTTCAGGCCAGATTGGACTTACGATTGTCGCTTCTGGCCATATACAATCTGATCGCATTTCGACCACATCAAAGGGAAGAAAAAAATTTCTTCCATTGTCGTATCATTATTATTGCCGAAAGATAATATATTATGTTTGATTCGAATTACGCGCGAGTATCAATTGTATCAAAAAATAAACAACGAGAAGTTAATTTACAAAAAAATATTAATTTAAAAAATGACTGCACAAGATTGATCAAAAATATTTCTATTACCGTATTTACTTTTGAAAATATTGATTGTCCATTTCTTTGTGATCCATTCGTTTAATTTGGAATTGTAATCAAGTACAGAAAAAAATTTTACTTTGCGTTCTATGAATATTGCGTTATACGTAAATATCTCAATTATATCCCGCGAAAAATTAAAATTTATAATGTAGACTAAATTAAAAAATTAAGAATGAAAAATTTCTCAAAAAACCGGCCGCGAAAACATAAAGATGCGTTATTATGCACGTTGTTCAGGCGGTACGCATCTCGAAAATATATCAAATAAGATATACAGAATAAATGAAGTGAGATCCAAGAAAAAGAACTTCCCCCACACGTGGTATTATAATTAATGAATAATCGCGTTGTTAATAATATATGCAAATCTTTATAAAACTTTTGTATCGATATAAATATATCTCGTTATATTTTTTATTTTCTACCAAAATTATTTTTAACATATTCATATACATATATTACTGCATGCAAAATTGAATATATAATTGTATTATACGATTAATTCTAAAATAATTTAAAAAGTTTCAGCGTTTCTCGACAGAATATTTACAATCTCACGTCATAGTTACTGACCATTTTACGCATTAAACTTATCTACTTATTATATAGCTAGAACTACCAAAATCCATTTAAGCTCACTCAGTTTTCTCGCTGATAACGTGACGGAGAGGAGACGCCGAGAGTTTTAACGCAGCAGAGAGAAGCGAGGCGTTCGACAACAACAAGAATTGCGTAATTCGGCGAGAAAAACGCGGATCGCAACCTCCGCGAGGAAGTAATTGGTGTCCATCGTGCCCCTGTATTTAGGTATTGTAACGATAAAAATTGATAATCATGTTACAAATGACACACGTTATGAAAAATAATTCAAAATAATATCAACCGGCTCTCGTAAAGTAAGTAAGTATATTTGCGAAATGTAATTGTAAGAACGTAATAAGGTAGGCTAAAGAGAGGGAAAAAAAAAGAAAACGAAGAAATAAATCTCGACGCGAGGGATCATCCGAGTGACTCGGGTAGGATCAACTCGAGTATATGATATGATCGGAGTTGACTATAATCGTGAAGATTAAATCGCACGAAAACTGTGTGCAAGGTAAACAGAGCTCTAAATTAAGAACTGCGGAGCGAGGCGGATGCCGTCGTAGGCTGTAAAACGCACGCGCATATATATATAAATATATAAATATATTTCTCAAGTACATAGCATGTATCTGTGCGGCAAAGTGTTCTAAGGAATTTAGCTACGTGAAAACCAAAACCAAAAAAAAAAGGAAAGAAACGCGTCAGGTGGCAACGAATGGCGGTAGCGATCTCTGAACGCCGATGAATTATTAGCCCGATCGGGCAATATATCCCAGTTGTACGTTCATAGAACATAAATCGGAGACCATCTGGATCATTTCGAGAAAACCATCAAATTCAAAATTTCAAACTAAATTTTAAACTTTCGAATCTGTTCGATTTCATTGGTTTCGACGAGAACCA
>NW_020222999.1:0-4583 GCF_003070985.1 Temnothorax curvispinosus | reverse complement strand
CACAGCTGGTCGGTAGAGGGGGCACGCACTAGTGCGCCTTTATTCTTCTCTATCTAGAAAAATACTTGACGGAATGGATTAAGCCTACGATTTTTGGAAAGTGCATGGATGAAGCTATCCACCAGTATGAAACTCTTTATCGAATTTATTTTTGTCACGCTTGACAACGCCATTCTTTTGTTGGGTCGGCCTTATAGGTGTCGGCCATAGGGACATTTACCTTACGGTACATTAGGTTTATGAAAACGGTATATATTATCAATATTTTACTCCATTCAATTTCAATTCGTTTTATCTCACACTATACATATACAATATTGTAAAAACATCTGTATGTATTTAATAAAGGGAGGTTGTTTCGAATTTGGCGAAGATTAGTGAAAGGGTTACCGATTTCTGCCTAAAAAATGTATAGGGTAGACCGAGGCAAATCGGATTACTAATTAGCACGATAAAATTGCTTGTTTAAAATAAAATACTAACGAAAATTGTCTTACAATTTATATTAATCCAATTCGCCTCAATCTACCCTAAGTTATTTGATGTGTGGATAGCCAATCCTCAAAACCGATCCTCAAAAAATTTAAATTCGACGTTTTCGAACATAAGCAACACATTGGCATCGAAAACTCAAAAAACAATTTTTACTTCGGTCTTTTCTACCCCTATTTCATATAAAATTCTTTTAAATTCGGTTGATTAGATTTAGCTTTATATGCGATTAAAATTATGGACCTTTGATCGCGTATAAAGCTGGGTCTAATCAACCAAATCTTATAAAATTATATATGAAATAGGGGTAGAAAAGACTAAAAAATATAATAAAATTAGAAATAGATCAATATCTCCAAATTTGTGGAAGTTAGAGCAACCACGGACATTTCTAAAAAAATTCAAAATTTTTTTTAAAAAGAACCCCTTTACCGATCATCGCCAAATTCAATACCAACCTTTTTTAAATGATACCCTATTGATTAAAAAAAAAATAGCCCGATATCTCAATATTTACGGAAGTTAGAGCAACCACGATCAAATCTGCACATACACACACACATACGGACAGGCGATTTTAATGCGATATTTAGACATTTTAGAACACTCTGAACATATTGGCATCAAAAACTCAAAAACCAATCTCTTCGTTGGTTTCTTCTACTCCTATTTCATATATAAATCATTTAAATTTGGTTGATTAGACCCAACTTTATACGCAATCAAAGGTTCATATACGAAATTCACGAAAACAAAGCTTCCTCTATGAGAAAGCAAAAATAGGTTTTTTTTTAGAACTCGGAAAGTAAAAAAGAAGATTTTACTTGTATTTTGTTGCAAACTAAAAACTATGCAATTTTCCCTTATTGATATTTCCCTGCAAGGAGTTATGAGATATTTGTCCAGACATTTATAACGATATACCCTGTATACTGCTGCTTGATTTTATTATGTTATATAATGTTGTGAACATAGTTGTTAGTTTTACATTATTTTAGACTAAAATTATATATAATTATTTTTAAAAATTTTAATTTGTTTTCTCTTCTTATGTGTAAGTAACATGAATTCATAAAATATCATATATATATTTATTGATGTACAAGGTGAGGCATTTAAAGCAGGCCACTTGAATAACTCGCCCTGCTTTTGGCGATAGAAAAAAATACATTAGACCAATTTTGCTTGGTTTTTCTTCGAGGGATATAATTTGAGGTCAATAGTTTTTTTGTAGATGGAGATGTGGAGGAGAAAGTCAACTTCGTTTATTAAATTAAAATTTTATAACAAAAAGTCTAAAATTAAAATATGAATATTTACAAAGTTATTTACAGTGTGTTTTATTTCGCGAACGAAAAAAATCGCGCAGACGAAGGCACGAGCGGAATGCAGCTTTTGGTGAACCACGAAAGAATTATCGTGGGGAAAGGCTCGCGGAAAAGGCAGCTCAACAAGCTCAATTATTGCGAGCAGCGAAATAAAGGCTCGAAGCCGACCGACAGAATATACCGAGCACGGAATCGTACACCCTCAAACACGGAATCGTAATTTTGATTCGCTCACTATCAACTCGGTGTACTGCTATTGAATGCGAATCCACGCACGGAGGTCATGGGCTTTTACCGCGAACTCCGGACCCCCGGCAACGAGCTGAAAAATCGGCGGAGCCAATCGGTTTGCCGACAACCCCAGAAAGCGGTTGATTTGAAAAATGTCAAACAATTTAGCACATGTCGGAGTTGACAACCGATCAGTTGTTTTCGACAAATTTAAAGTATTTAAAGTATTTCTTACAGAATTATGTAAAATACATCGATTGTATAAATATTCACCTTTTATTCATTGTTTGTGGTAAAAATAAAACAAAAAACAAATTTTTAATATAAACAATATAAGAATAATACTAAAGAAACGGAAAGCATTAGTCATTTTTGCAATTTATACTTGCGATCTACTATTATACATATGTACATTTAGAAGAGGTAAAGCTCATAATAGCTTTTCCTGATTATTTTACTTTATAATTATAATTAAATCAATTTTGAAATATTTGTGTTTTAGAGAAAACATTTGTGTTAAATATTTCTACATGAAAAATAAAAAACAAACTGCAATAAAATGGAAAAGTAGAAGGAATAAAATCTGCTAAATTGGATACGTTGTTATTTATCCGTATAAAGATTCTTACGAAACTTTATATGTACTCTATGTATATAGGATGTTTTATGCTCGCTAATTCATGCTCGCTAATGACACATAAGAAGAGATTGAAAAGCAAAAACATTTTAGAAATAATTATTTATATATAATTTTAGTCTGAAATCACGTAAAGCAACTATATGTATGTTCATAATATTATATTAGATAATAAAATCAGGCAGCGGTATACATATACAATATCTTTCGTTTTCAATTTACAAGGTATTTCATATTTTATATAAAAAAATATCATGACAAAATTTAAAATATCTCAGGAAAATCGTTATGAAAGAGAGCTTTATTATAGTGAAAACACTCGACGAGATGTATAACTTTTATGTCAAGAAAAAAATCAAGTTTTATTTAAAAAATTAGTCTTTGAAATTTCTTGAAAAAGACATGTATGTACGACGTGGCTCACATCGAAATCATGTATCCCCCTTGAAGCCAAACAACTTTTGTCTGAAATATTTTCAATGAGATCGTCAGTGTGCGACAATGGACACCCTGTATTATTATTTTATAATTATCAAAATTATTCGCATATTTTTTAACAATGTTCAATCAGGAAAGGTACCTATTCTCTTATTATATAATGGAAAAAATAAGAAATTATACTGACAATCTGCAAAGAATTTAATTATTTTAGTAGGTTATATTATTATATGCTTTCCTACAACTTTAGAAGTTTGTATCCTACAAAGTTACATGTACAATAATTACATTCGGTTATATAATACATAAATTTCTTGCAGAATTTCCAAATAATTTATTATTTTGAAATTAAATAAGGACATTATATAATCTTTCGTAATTGTAACAAAATGCGCGTAATTCGACTAGGTCACGGTCACAACATGAGAATTTCAGCGAGAATGCTCTATAAAGATTTTTTAAGATCTACATTCAATAAAAAAAGATATAAAAAGATATAAAAAGAGAAAGCAATAGCAGAATAGCGGCATCGGTCGATATCAGCTGAGTGAGAGGGAAGAAGAGGAAATGTTATTCTTTTTTTCGCTCGCTCCGGCCCACGCCGAACTTGCATAAACAAAACAATCTTAGTGGACGCTACGATTCCGTTACGAACAATCGTGACATAACGTGCTCCACTGAATTCAGTATTCTGAAGTTTTCAATTTAGTGTTCTGAAGTGGTGAATTTAGTGTTTTTTGTAAGTACTTTTATAAATACTGTTTGTGTACTATGGGTATACACCCGGGTATACATAATAAATCGAAGAAGCCTACTACGTGTGGCCGGCGGCTCTCTCGGAGAAAAGCATTTGTACGAAGGTAAGCATGTGAGACATTTCATATGAGACAACGTTTACGCGAGCGTTATTTCTATCACTCATTATTGAGATCTCAACAACTCGTCGCGTCGCGTAAAAGAGTCACGATGCGATCTCGCTTCGCGCGTACTTAGCGCGAGACACTACCGTGGCTACGGTCAACGTGACGCTACAAATGCTTCGAAGCATTCCTCTTCTCTTTTCTTTCAATGAAGAAAAAAAGAGAAGAACACTCCAAAGCATTTGTAGCGTCACGTTGACCATAGCCCATGCTCTTGATAGTAACGCAGGATAATCCTCGCTACAGATCCTCGTTTATGCAGAATGAATTATTATAAATTAGTACAAAGGTAACGCTCGCGTAACGTAAGGATTGAGTTTCAAAGTGACAGTCATATGATAGGCAGACAGACAAACAGACAGACTTGACACACAGACAGATAGACGTTCCCTGGTAAAAATTTTGTCACATAAAAACATATATAAATTAATTTGATATATAAATTATAAAATATATAATTATACATCAAATATGTACATACATGTTTCTTTTGTACAATCTCTGTTCGTATATACAGGAAAAATAATAAAGAGAAGT
>NW_020222998.1:0-1346 GCF_003070985.1 Temnothorax curvispinosus | reverse complement strand
ACACGATTATGATCGGTGACGGCTTCCACGATTGTTTCGCTATGTGGCGGAAGTTTTACCTTGCGAAAAGGTCGGAGCTTAAAGGAAGCTGAGCCGATTTTTAATCTCTTTTTCGAATTTGAAATATCTGCTTTGTGTTTTGAGAGGAAGTCGTTTCCTAAAATGCCTTCGTACTCAATGGGAAAATTGTCTTTCACCACGTACATCGTGTGGCGAATTTTTTTATCTCCGAGATCCACAGTGGCTTTTATCTTCCCTATCGTGTGAATCTGGTGTCCGGTTACGCCGACTAGCGCTAACCGTTTTTCCTTCACCATCGCTTTCGCTTTCAAATTTCCCACTTTTATTAACGTGAGTGTTGCGCCTGAATCTAATAACAGGTCCATTTCTCCTTTCTCTGCCTCCTGTACGGGCAGCGTCACTAAGTCTAGCGGGCCTTCCTCGTGCTTCTTGCTTATCTGTGCAACACGATATGTTTCGGCGGCGCGCGCCTTATTCCTTTTAGGCTTCTCATCCTCCTCGCTGCTGCTGCGAGAGGATGTTTCCTTGCTAGATTCTTGTGTCCTTGTCTTTCTGACAGTACTCACGGGCGTTTTCTTAACTGTTTCCGTTTTCGTTCGGCGCGGTCGCTCGGGTTTTGGTCGCCCGTTTAACGACCAGCATTCGTCGCGCTTATGCCCTGCCTTTTTACAATATGAACACTCTATCGTGTTAATGCCGCTAGGCTTCTCGGGTTTCGGCAACGCGTATCCGTTTGCTTGTCGGCCCGTACGGCAATCTCGCGCGTAATGACCGTTCTTTCCGCACTTGTGACATTGTCCTACGGTATTTCCCGCGCCTCGCGTATTCGCGGCGGGGTATTTATTTTTTGCCGTTGCTTGCGCGCTCCGCGGGGAGGGGCCTCTAACCTTTTCCTCCGCGCTGGCGCCGGTTATTGCTTCTTGCAAACTTGCGTATCGCTGCGCTCTTACTAACAGCTTTATATCGTCGTGCAATCCGATCTGAAAATTATGCAGCGCTTGAGTTTTTATGTTTTCAAGGATGGCTTTCTGCTGTTCCTGCGTGTGGCCTTTACCCTCTTCCATTGCTTCATACAATTCGCGCGCTAATTTCTCGACGCGCCTACCGAATTCTTGTGCGCTTTCGCCGGGCTTTTGCGCTAGCGAATTAAATTTCAGCTGCAAGTGCGTCGTGCAGCGTTTTCCTAAATATTCTGTCTCGAGTTCGCGCTTTAATTGATCAAAATTGCGGATATCGCGCGTGTCGAAATCTGTCATAGCCTTCCCTTTAAATTTCGTACAAAGAATAGCTTCGAGTAGCATTGACTCGTTGGTCGGCTGTATATT
>NW_020222997.1:9665-10946 GCF_003070985.1 Temnothorax curvispinosus | reverse complement strand
ATGATTTGCAATCCAAAACAGAAGGTGCGAATCTCGATAAGCTGAAAAATACTTTGTCCTTTGTAAATAAATGTTTCTTTTGAACATAGAACGTAATCGGACATCCGATGCAGTTTGAATTTTCTCTACTATTAATGTGTGTGTGTGTGAGATATGTATATTTTATATTTGATACAAAAATATACAAATTAAACGGTACGGACTATTGGGAAAGTATACAATTAATTTCGCATGTAACACGGAGATAATAAGTAAATCATAAAATATTTACTACATGTTTGTTTTACAGTAATAAATTTAGCAGAATCACATGTATACATACATGAAATAATTCTAAATATCTAATTTTTCTCCCGGCTGCTGCCAACCTTCGGTTGGCGAAGACGAGGGAGTATGCGTTTCACTGGGGCCGAACCTTTGTTACCTTAGTTCTCGATAACTACAACATACTTCGATATGTGCTTCCGTATATAAGTTTCTTATTGATCAAGCAAGGTTTATAGCGTATAATAATCATTAATCGTTGTGTTAAATAAAAAGCGAAAAAACGATATATTACATTTATATGTCCTCTTATTGGCTATCGACTGAGTTACAAAGGAAATTGATTAACCAATGATATGCATCCGCATGGGGAATTTTAGTGACTTTCAGTTATCTCTATTGAGCTTCGGCAGAACGTACAGCTTTTCTGTTCATTGCTGCACGCTCATTGGATATCGCGCGACACTATCGCACTAGTCTGCTGGGGCCATATATCATTTTGAAATGGCGGTGGGGTTTTTTCCTTTGGAGTCCTCGGAAGAGGACAGAAAGGTGCCTTGTGCTCGTAGCAATTGGCACATATAGTCTAAACCTAAGGATTACTCAAACACACTAAATCACTTTGCCCGTATGCTTAATAAATTTAAAAATTATATACAAAACATTCCAATTTCCAGCTTGAATGAGACGAAAAATATCTATTTCCTCCATATAACCCGCTTCTCTCAATTCATTTTCCATAACAGCTCTCCACTCATCGAATTTACAATATCTCAAAATCACATGATGTATGTCCTCGCATTCGCAACCACATTCACATCTCTCGTTGTCGATATAGCCTTTTCTCTTGAGGGATGAGCCAAGATTGTAATGGTTAGCTCTCAATCTATTTATCAACGTAACAAAATATCTTTCCGCTCTAACCTTGTTGAACCACGGCTTAGTGGCCGCACGGTCATAGAAATGCTCAAAATAGAAGATGCCCTTCTGCAATGATTCACGAATAATCGAGAGTTG
>NW_020222997.1:0-9655 GCF_003070985.1 Temnothorax curvispinosus | reverse complement strand
TGTCGAGAGGGGGATAATCTCGAAATCCAGACCCTTACGAAATGACACGGATACCCCGCCGCTTCCGAGCCTATTGCTACTACTCACAGTATTGAAGTTTGAGAGAGTAACCTTTCTGGAGCCGGTACATCTGGTCTCCGTCAAAACGACGATATCAAAGTCCATGGAGTGCTTAGATAATTCCTCCTTGCAGCTGCGAAAGCCCCGGCAATTCCATAATAAAAACTGGAATTATGCTGTAGGGGGAAGGTCATGCCTTGTTGGGCTAACCATGTCAGGCTCTCCACCTTTATTCCTCCGCCGTTCTCTACCAACTACATTATCATCCTCACCCCTCTTGCCCCGAAACGGTGCATCTCGCGACGCGCGGGCAGCATGCAAAAGAGCATCCATCACAAAGTCTCGGGCCGCAGGAAACCCCTGCAGCAGTTGAAGAACGCTATCCAAAATCTCCGCCGCGGAGCCCCGAACAGGGGCGGCCCGGGCCTCCTCAGGCTCTCGTTGCACTACCTGTGCCCACGAGGTGCCACTACCCGCAGGAGTCCGGGCTAATCCTCTTCTGTCTCTTGTGATGTCCCCCGCTCGGACGTTAAATTGGCCATAATAATTACCAGTACCACCCGCAGCGGGCGTTCTCTTTCTCGATCGGTTCCCGTCTGCACGATCGACTGACGTCCTCGCGTCCCGTCGCGGTTGTGCACCGCCGCCGCTCTCTGTTGCAGAAGCACTCCTGCAGGCCGGTAGCTCAGGCCATGCCGCCGGGTTCACCATACTATCGAGTGGGCTTACAGGTGGGGGGAGTCTTCCCTCAACCAACCGCCGCGCGCTATGAAAAGAAATGTTATTGTGGGCCATAGCTACATTTATATTTTTATTTTTTGCATACGTAGGACATCCACGATAAGTCGATTTGTGCTGACCACCACAATTGTAACAGCACACAGACTTCTCACATTGCCCATGAGATTTGTCACCGCATATTATGCAGCGAGTCTCGCTTTTACAGGCAGTCTTTGTATGGCCGAATCTAAAACAATTGAAGCATTGGCGGGTTAAAGGTACATACGGTCTCACTCTGAGTCCTACGCCGTTCCTGAAGATGGACAAATTCCGTATCTTCTGGGATTTAAAAGTGATAATAATATTGTCGGTTGCAATCATCGACGATTTTTGAGCGGAGGGGTCCCATTTACGGCGATACATCCTCTCCAGTCTGACAACGTTTGATTTGTCCTGCACTACCGCCCATAGGTCCGGGATCGTCGACGGCCAATCTGAAATGACTCCCTTAGAGATGAAAGAACGTTGTTCCACATGTGTTTTTATTTTGGGGGTGTGCAACCCCTCAATCGTATCAAGCGCCCGGTTAGCATCACAAAAGTTATCAAATTCCGCCTCTGCTGAAAAATGATTAATCATTTCTAAATCGGTCGGACATATCTGTAGTTCAGAAAGAATCATCCAGATTTTTATTCTATTTTTGCCTTTTCTAGTAGTCGACTGTTCTGCAGGAAGTCGCAGGATAATCTTGGCTTTACCTGTGTGGTCGTCGTCAAATCTAGCATAACGGTGCGTGTCAATATTATTATTAGGAGAGCGTTTGTGTAAATTGAAATCGAAAACATCGTATGATTCCTTGTCAACAAATATATCTGTGGCGGTCTACGCCACCAACGATACATCCCTGCGCGATGCCTGCAATACCGGCAGTTCGCAGCGACGCCGCCAGGCGTCGCATTGCCGGGGCAGCTTCGCGAGTTCAAAGTTTTGCATCAACGAGTATAAAGGGAGACCCCCTACGGGCTCGAGCAATTCTTCTCGGCGCAAGTCGCCGATGGCATAGAGCGCCCAGACGCTGCAGCCTACCCAAGCGCTAGCCGCTCTCCCGGCGCAAGACGCCTGCTCACGGCGCCAGTCGCTTATACAGCGCGAGTCGCTTCCTCGGCGCTGGTCGCCTACACAGCGCTAGTCGCTCTCTCGGCGCCGGTCGCCGGTACAGCACGAGTCGTTTCCACGGCGCCGGTCACCTACAGCGCGAGCCGCTTCCTCGGCGCGAGTCGCCCGGCCAACCACGGCGCTCGGTCGCCCATCACGGCGCGAGTTGCCGACAGCGCCAGACGCTTCCTCGGCGCGCGGTCAACTACAACGGCGCTAGTCGCCTACAAGGCGCAAGTCGCCCAGCCAATACCGGCGCGCGGACGCCTGCCACGAGGCGCGAGACGCCAGCCAATAACAGCACGTCGTCCCTACATATCGCGCATACCACTTGGCGATACCGCGTCCACAACACAACGCTCCGGTCCGTCACGCGATACAGATTTGCATCCTGGAACCTAGTACGCCCAACAGTAAAGAGACGGAAGGCAAGACGCCGCGTTTGTTCGAGGAGCGATTCAAGAAGAAGGACGATGATCCTACTCGGCGACGGCGGACCCTGCCGATGCCTTTACAGGCCATCCCTTACCGGAAAAGGATCGTGTCGCTATCTTCATACTCGTCCAGAGTGACAAGCGTGCCTAGCACGACCGCGGTTGCAGACGCCGTTAAACTCGCCGAACCCCCTAAACGAGTAAAGGTAAACCCGGACAAGGGCCTGGGTCCCGGCAAAAAGAGGCAGACGCGCGATGCCTCTACGATCACCGACGCAGAGCCGACGATGAAGGACGATCCAGCTTCAGTCACCGTCGGAACTCAGAGTCAAGGCGAGGCATCTCGATAGCAATCGTAATGTAAATAAGGTGTAAATATATTGTATAAACATATATTCTGTGTCTCCTACATTTCTTTTCCCTCCTTTGCGATTCACCTAACCTGGGCGATTCCTACGCACGCCGCACGCACCCAGTAGCTGACTAAGTTAGAATAAGCATAGCTGACTAAGATAGACCACCGCTCTGGAGGAAAGTAGCAGCGCCCATAATATCTAAAGTTCCCACGTTGAGAGCACGCGGTTCGTTCGAAGTGATCACGTGATCGTTAGATGGCGCGGACGAGAAATCCTCATGCGTCTTATTACTATCTACATACGATAAACTATTCTGAGTGGCCGCTTTGTTTATAGAAAGTTCGCGATCCACCGCGTTCGAAGACTTAAGCGAATTATCTATTTCTACTTCCATATCATTCTCGACCGAAAAATCCTCATCGGCCACGTTCCGTCTCTTGGAGAACTCTTTTTCTCTCTGTTGTTTAGACGAGTTATTACGCCAATTACTATTCACAGAACAATTTGAGTCCGTTTGCTCATTATTCGCGATCTCCTGAACTATTTTATCAAATTCCTTCTCCGAGACACTCGTTTTAAGTCTCTTAGCCCCATGCGCCACGACATCCGAAGCGTTCCGGCCGGCACGTACATTTTGCGCGTTGTCAGAGTTCGAGGGCTCTATTGAGAATTAGTTAAGCTAAGCGCTCCCCCTCCGAGAGGGGAGCAATTAATATAGATATATCAGACCCTCCCAAAAACGCGGACACCCGCGATGACTTCACCAAAAAAACGATACTAGCACACCCGTGACTGCAACTCAACAAACCGTAGGCAGCAGAGCCTATACCAAACACGTCCGACTCGCACGACGCGACGGTCCGAGCGGAACTCTTGAAGTGACGGGGGGGGGGTTTTTTCGGTTGTATTCCTCGGATGAGGAATTTTGGTGCTTTGTACACTAGGGTAATTAGCACAAGCGATGTAGACCTAGTCCTTTATTCACACTATCTCCACGATGCACACGTACTTCTCGCGGCCTCCCCACCGCCGCGTATCGTCGCCATCTTATACTCTCAGTCTCGCGATACGATATATCGATTCTCGCCCGTATGTATTCAAATAACTTTACCAACTCTCTTAAAGAATTTAAATATAATATATAGCACGTCCTATTGTTTAGATTTAATAATACGCATTAGATCCAATATTCTCCAAATAGTTCGCATCTCTCAATTCTTTGTCCATCTCAATTCTATAATCATCATATTTATGGCATGTTAATAACACATAATATAAATCTTCTCTCTCGTATCCGCAATCACATCTTTCGCTATCTACATATCCCTTTCTCTTCAATGAAGAACCCAAGTTAAAATGATTCGCTCTCAATCGATTGAACAACGTCACAAAATATCTTTCCGCGTTAATTTTGTGGAACCACGGTTTAGTGGCACCATCATCATAGAAGTGATCAAAGTAAAAAATTCCCTTGTGCGCCGCATCGCGGACGATCGACACCTGTATGGCATTCCATGCCTCCCTCCTATCCTGTCTCCTAAAGTCGCCCACCGGCACCTCGATCGTCCGATCAGCCTCCTCCGAAGCAGCCTCTCTTGCTAGAGCGTCCGCCTGTTCATTACCCGCGATGCCCACGTGTGCTGGGATCCAGACCAATATAATTCTTTTATCAAAAATAGCCTCGAGATCATATATGTATCGTCTGGCCTCCGTGACATATCTATTTTTATGTACATTAATATGATTGTTTTGAATGGCCTGCAGGGCCGACTTACAATCAGACATAATGATGATGTTCCTCTTTCTATGTGGATGTTGTTGGATCATAAGTTGAAGAGCCGATTTGATAGCAAACACTTCAGCCGTGTATGACGAACACGTTCCCGGAAGACTCATCTTAAAAGCAGTATCCTGATCTTCGATAACCATACTGGCACCAGTTGATCGACATGATTCCTCATAAGAGCCATCTGTGTAGATTATCTCCAAATCTGTATCTACATCGTGTCTTTCAATGATCTTATGAATAAGTAACTCATCCGGGTACCGCTCGCGTTTCCTCGACTCACCAGTCAATAAATCCACACGTGGTTCAAAAGTATGTGCCATATAAGGGCCCTGAAAGATTTCAAACTGTCTACTCCTTCCAATGCTAGTTCTAAATCTTAGCTTCTTCCAGATTTCTGCTAACATGGAGAATTTATAAGTCGGCTGACGGAAACGACAATAGCTTTCTCGATCCAATAAACGCTGCAATTTATCACACAGACCATTCTTATTATAAGCAATAGCCCTGGTCACGAAGTTACTGCCCAACATGATGGCTCTGTCTCTAAGTAGCATCACTTTAGCCTCAGCTATCAAGACGTTATTGGGAGTGCTGTTCCTGTAACCCAGCGCGGTCCGGATGCCCATATATTGTGTTCTCTCCAACCTAATCTGGGTTGCAGAGTCCCTAGGGAAATAGACGAAGATTCCATAATCAGTAATAGATCTCACCAAGCTTTTATAGAGCATGAGTGCCGTGTTGACCTCCATGCCCTTAGCCACCCTGCACAAGTATCTCATAACGGAGTTAGCTCGATTGACCTTTCCTCTGACCTCCTGAACTTGACGATTAAATTTAAGACTATTATCCAACCAAATGCCGAGAAATTTGGCGCCGTCACTGTTACATACCCTGCATCCTTGAATGTTGATGGTCATATTTTTGTCCACATACCCGTTCCTATTAAATTCGACCAGGACAGTCTTCTTAGGTTCCAGGTCCAGACCGATCCGTCCCAAAGTCACAGCAATGATGTTGACTGCTTGTTCCAGCAGAAGGCGATTGCGCTGGCGATCATGTCCCGAGACGTACATACCAATGTCGTCCGCGAATTCCACCATCTCAACACCCTCCGGGAGAGCGTCATAGAGAGTCCGAGTAAAGAGCGAATACAAGGCCGGACTAAGCACGGCGCCTTGCGGGAGGCCCCTGAATACGAAGCGATCTATGTGTTCACCGGAGTTAACAATAAATCTTACTTTTCTTCGGTATAGCCAATTTCGAACGAAATTGACAATGCCCACAGGACAGCCAAGCGCCATCAGCCCATCCAGCATAATACGAAACTCCACACTGTCATATGCCGATGATACATCAAGGAAGGCAGCCAGGGTGTACTCCCTCGCACTCAATGCAGCACGGATATCCGATGTAATTCTCGCCAAATTATCAGCGCAAGACCTCCCCCTTCTAAAACCATTCTGAGACATACTAAATTTGCCTTCTTTCTCGGTCCACCAAATCAACCTTTCATTAATCATCCGCTCCATGAGTTTTCCTACACAAGATGACAACGATATTGGCCGCACTTTCTCCTTACCAGCTTTGTCAATAAAAATTACTTGGTAGCAGGACCAGTCCGTAGGAAGGACACCAGTAGACCATACAATATTGAACAATTCCAAAAGGCAAGCCCTACCCGATTCAGGTAGAAGCCTGAGCATTTGATACTCCACACCATCCATACCAGGGGCAGAGTCCCTCTTGACCATTCTAATTGCTCTATCCAATTCTGATCGTATAAACGGCGCGTCAAGCTCCTCATCCGTACACAAGTATTCCGGCTCAACTAACGGGTTGGTGCCCACATATGGTGGGGCCAGGCCATCAATAGTCTTCCTGATTTCCGATTCTCTATCCTTGGTTTGCCATTTATTCCACTCTATATTTTTACGGGCATTTTTCAGAATACGCATAGTACTCCAGACATAAGAGAGACTCGTAAATCTATTAATACTCTTACAAAAATTTTCGAAATTTTCCTTTTTCGCCTGATTCAAAATTTTCTTAGTGATAGCACAATGTCGTTTGTAATTGGTCCATGCTTGGATATTTTTAAATCTCTTGAATTCAATGAAGGCCTGCCTTCTATCCCGAACAGCCGCATCGCAGTCCGAATTCCACCAACTGTGAGATCTTTTTATTTTCCGCGGGTCATTCGGGGTAGAACGATCCGGATCCCCGCGTCTGCCAGAAGCCCGGAAAACAGCCGTCTTCAGGGTAGCAATAAAATCCTGATAATACCTTTCAAAATCATCTCTGAACATAGGCAGGGCAGGCACCAGTAAGCAATCAATCTCCTTCTCAACAATTTCCCGATATTGTGACCAATCCGTCTTCTTAGAAGATGTTTTATTTGACAATTTTCTATAAATACGTGTATTGATATCCACGAAGAAACCGATGGGGACGTGATCGCTGTCATAAGATTCTCCTAATTGTTGATAATCAATGTTGCCAGCAACGCTGCCAGAAGCAAACAGAAGATCAATATTGGAGTCTCTCTGTCCGCTGCAACCAATACGAGATCTAGTGTCCACATTTATGCATATCAAACCTTCATTAGCCATGACATCATGCAATATCTCTCCATTATTATTAGTTGAATCACAGTTCCATGCAGTATTGTGAGCATTAAAGTCGCCAAGGATAATAGTATCACTTGGATTACCATTAACGGAGTTGAAAACTGCATTAAGGTCACGAGCACTCATCCCAGCTCTGGGGTGTCGATAAACCGCGACAATGTTGATATTATTTTCAAGATTCGAAGTTTTGATGCCAACCATATCGTACATTGCGGGGGAAGTCCCGGCAATTGGTAACATATCGAATGCAATGCATGACCGAACAGAAATAGAAACTCCTCCACTTCCAAGCAAGTTCCTACTCTGGATTGTTCTAAATCCAGAAAAATATATCAAATTATGACCAGAACACCGAGTCTCTGTAAGTACAATAATATCGTAATCCATTGATAATTTTGATAATTCATTTTTATGGCTTTTATAACCTCTGCAGTTCCAAAGGAGTAATTTGAATTTTTAAGTCGAATTAGAGCGATATTTATCTTTGTTCCTACCATACCTTAAAGATTCTCTATTTTTCATTTCCTCATAACTTTGTGTATTATCTAAATGCTGGAGTAAACCCCCTTCCTGTCCATCCTGCGTCCCCGACAGGGCCAGGGCGCGAATCAGCTTAGTCCGAGCTCCCGGTACCCTCTGAAGAAGCAACAAAATGCTCTCGATGGTTTCCGTGATTCGTTGATCCTCCTGGTGTTCCATTCTCGTATGGTTGTCCTTGGAAGGGATTTCACTCCCCACCCGGCGACTCGCTGAGAACATAATACCTCTCTTCTCCCTGGTGATTTCGCCGGTGCGGAGGTCAAAAGATTTATAGAAATTTCGCGGAGCTTCATAAGTTGTTCTCCGTTTGTCCTTCGTTGAATAAAGTGGGGGATGATCCCTTTTGTCTCTCTGTGTTGAGATAGCAGGCCCACTCGGGGCTCGTGGCTCCGCTCGTAGGGCCTCAGAGTAAGAACTGGGTCCAGCCGATAAAGAGAGATCCGGCCAGGATGCTGGATCAATAAGCTTATTTTGATATTCCTGTGGAGAATCTGGCGTCACTCCCTCCACAATCTGTCTCGCAAAATATACTTTCGAGAGTTACATTACAGGTTAGGTAACATTTTTGCTGTGTGCCCATGTATAACAGATAGACAAGAGTATAATTTCAATAATTAATTACTCGACAATCATGCAGACATGGAAGACAGATTCTCATAGACGAATATTCTCCATAAATTTGAACTAATTCTTATCAAATATTTCTTAGTTATAATATCTTAAGATTTTTATTCCTACAAACGTGGTGATAGTACCGATGGCAGCGACTCTTGCGGTCACAAGGCGAATTATTTTCCTTACTACTAGAATCCTTACCACTAGAAGTTACTACAAAATCTGGAAAATTTTCCGGGGATTTTTCCGGGGAAAATTCCGGGGAAAATTCCAAGGAAAATAATTCCAATAGAAAATGCCGAATTGTGTAGCTTCTGGATGCTACAATTCGTCTAAAAAAGGCGCAGTGATGCATAGCTTTCCACGAGCTTTGTAACGTAAAAAAAAATGGATAGAAAATGCTGGTGGACCTTCAGGATTCCAAACAAAAATTATTTATGTGAAGTATGCTTTGTATTTAAGAGGAATTGATTTATAATTATATATATATTAGCGATTTGTTATTGTCCACAAGCATGAGGATTCTGGCGTAACGTAATATATTTTATTTATATATCAGTGAATCAGTTTGAATTGTGAGGTATACGTTTGAGAGCTTGCCATTGAGCCACATAAAAACCGCTACTCTCTGCAGTAACAAATTATGAATCCTTACTCCAACTTCCTATCAATGATAAGATAGGAAGATGGGATCCTGATAAAATTAAAGTATTTTAATATATTGTTTTATTTTACAGTTTCATTTCACGCCTGATATGTGGGAAAAGGTACGTGTTGATGGAAGAAAAAAATTGAAATCATCTGTTATTCCAATAATTTTTTGAGAACTTGTCATTCAAAAGTATGAAAAATGGTTGCAGGTAAATAATATAGTAATAATATTTGTTTTTAATTAATTCGTCACATTCAATAATTAACACACTCATGGCTTATATCGATATTTTTTACATCAGTATATCATATATGACAGAAATTTATAAACTGCATGCCAGTCATATTTGTATAGTTTATTAATCGTCAAGACGTTAATAATCTTTGATACTTATTAATGTGCATATACGCATGTTGTAGAATCCAACAACATATACTACGTTTACACGAGCGTTACTTCTGTAGTAACACTCGTTTACGCGGAGTAAATTATCGTAAGTTACTACAAAATCCTGTTTACGCGAAGGAAAATACCGTTTACGCGAAGGAATTATCGTAAGTTACTACAGAAGTAACGCTCGCGTAAACGTAGTAATAGATGTACTTGTAATATACAAAACATATTAACATACATTCTTATACTTACAGATATTATAGATACGCAGAATCCGGCGCCGCGGCCAAAGCGCGTCATTAGCAAGCCAATAC
>NW_020222996.1:0-6907 GCF_003070985.1 Temnothorax curvispinosus | reverse complement strand
GTCTCAGTTTCGTAAACATAGTGTTTTGAGGTTAATTTGATTTTGTGTGCCGAAGTATCCAAATTGCTTTCTACTTTGAAGGCTCAGAGCTCCGCGACTAACAAGACGCAAGCAAACTCGAATCAAGACGCGTCAAAAGCTAAATCGGCGCAAGATCCGAAGACGGATAGCGAGACGTCGTCGAGTCCGAGGCAATCACCAGAAATTGTAATTTATTGCAAAATAAACGCATCATCTCATAATTTTCGGTAAGTTTTATATACAGTTTAGGTGTAAAAATTCATTATTAAAACATTCTCTTGATTTGGTTAATTTTCTGGAATAATACTTTATTATTTTTTATGTATCATTGAATATTTTTCACTCATTTTGATATTTGATGTTTGCGCTGTTTGGCCATTCTTTAACGTTTTTGCAATTAGTTCATACAATTCTGAATGTGATTTTAATTCGAGAAGACTGCATTGGATTGAATTACATTTGTCTTTTCACAGAAATGGATGATTTGTTGTTAATTGCTCTGGTCAACATGGAAGCACTTTTGGTGCAACGTCGTAGAAACCTAAACGTCATTGTCGCCGTCGGCGTGTCTGGATACGACCAATTAACACAAGGAGAAGACAGCAAGGAGCGTTTTACAATTTTTTTCAGGAGATGAAAACAGATCCGCAAATGTTCCACAAGTATACACGTATGACACTGCCAACATTCCAGCACTTAATGGACATTGTTAATCCAAGTTTAATGAAACGAAGTCCACGGGCACTTGAACCAGAGCAAAGAGTTGCTGTTACATTGCGGTATGTGTTTGGATTACTTGTAGTCTAACAATACATATGTGTAAAAACAGTTTGGCAATTAATATTATAATATTGATAATGATGTTACAGATTTCTGATTGGAGACAAAGTTCCAGAAATTGCTTTTGCCTATCGTGTTGGTTTATCAACAGTACATAAAATAATTAAAGAGACGTGTGACGTATTTGGAAGACTTCTTAGTCCTATCTATCTACGAGCTCCTTCAAGAGAAGAATATTTACAAATTGCTGAGGGTTTTTGGACATTATGGAATTTTCCACATTGCTTGGGGGCAATTGATGGAAAACATGTCGATGCTCAATGCCCCCCTAATTCTGGTACGCTGTACTTCAATTATCACAAACGATACAGCATCGTACTTTTGGCTGTGTGTGATCACAATTATCAATTCACTTTGGTGGATATTGGGTCAATGGGGAAGAACAGTGATGCGGGAATTTATGGGAACAGCGACTTGAATGTGACGAATGAGATGCTGGATATTCCAGAAGGAACCAGTTGCTTAAGCGGAACCGATATACAAGTGCCTTATTTTTTTATTGGGGATGAAGCATTTCCCATTGGAAAGCATTTGATGCGGCCATATGCTGGACGGTATTTGGGGGAACACAAAAACATATTTAATTATAGACTTTCGCGAGCCCGGCGTATAATAGAAAATACATTTGGGATTTTGGCAAAAAAGTGGGGCATATATAACAGACCGATCGCTGCGATTCCTGATAATATCAATAAATATATTTTGGCAACTGTATGTTTGCACAATTTCTTAAGAAACAAAGAAGGTAATATTTTACAATTTGAAAACAATGATGAAATTATTGAAAATAACGAAAATGGTGCAGCATTTGCGACGCACATTAGGGACTCTCTTTGCAATTATTTTATGACTCCAAATGGAATGGTCAATTGGCAGCATGATTATGTAACGAGAGGACAAAATCAAGACTTTATCTACATGTAAACATTTGATTGATTGATTACATACGTGTCATATTGTGAAATGTAATGCTAATATGTATTTATTGTGTGAATATAAAATAAACAGTATAAACAGTATAACATATATAACAGTATAACATATATATATATATATATATACAGTATAACAGTACACATATATTTTATTACTAAAATTAATATCGCACAATCTTAAAACATTAATATTATATGTATCTACGAATAAATGCAAATTATTTATTTTATCACAAAAATCATCTCGCTCACATATTAATAATAAAGTAGGTATACCAGTACACATATATTTTATTACTAAAATTAATATCGCACAATCTTAAAACATTAATATTATATGTATCATATGTATCATCTTAAAACATTAATATTATATCTTATTATTAATATTATATGTATCTACGAATAAATGCAAATTATTTATTTTATCACAAAAATCATCTCGCTCATAGGTTTTCCTTTCTCCACAAAATTTTCATGATTTCTTGTTTCTTGACTTGTTGTATATCATCATCCCATTTTTGTAATTCCGCCACAACCAAATTGCCAAATAAAGTGTTTGCATCCTTAGAAATCAAATGCTCTGTAATAGCTTGATTGAAATTAATAAAAGACGCTTCGAACTTATCGTTTTCAGATTCTGTATTTTTTCCGTCTTTTTTAATTGATATATTAGGATTAAATTTGCCCTTCGCATATGACGGCTTTTTGAAAGTGTCGGTAGATCTTACGCTCGTTGGAGAAAGGCGTGAAAAGTTAGTCGTGTCGGATGATGACCGAGTTGACAATAATTCATGTTCGAAATCGTTTGCACTACTTTCTGTCGTCGAAGGAAAAGATGCGCGTGACGCATCATCTAAATTACTAATAGTGGGTGATGTTTCCGGTATTGGGCATTTTTTTATTGGTGAAAATATGTTTGCATCAATTTGTTCCAAAGGAGTTCTTTCTTTTTCCAGAGTCTGTTTGCCATGCTGCACCCAATTTGAAATTTCTTTATTTAGATTCTTGTCTTTTAAACAATCAGAAATATTATACGTTTTTTGTAACTTGATGTTGGTTATCGATCTGAAACCATATTATATTTGATTAAATTTGTGGATTAATAAAAATGTGGTAAAACATGTCAATTAGAATCAAATGTAAGGAATTCTTACTTTCTACTTTTGACAAATTTGTCAATATATTTCATAGACTCGAAGTATATAAATCCTCGTCTTTTAGAGGCTCCACTTCCACTTGCCGTTTCATTTTGTCTTTTTTTCTTTTCTTTAGAGTAAGATTCTCTCAGACGAGTCCACCGATTGCAGCAAACATCCGCTGAAATATATGTTAAATACAGTTACTTACAGTTACAGTTACAGTTACACTTACAGTTACAGTTACTATCGTTACGTAACGAGTAAAAATAACGTTGTTACTAATGCATTACTTTTACTCGTTACGTAACGAATAAAGTAACAAGTTACTTTTTTCATTAAGTATAACACGTAATGGTAATGAGTTTCAAAAGTGGCATTCCCATCCTGGTGTTACCATTAGCGTTATAAAAAATTGTTACGTTAATTGTTACCAAATGGTTGTTATAATAAAGTAACGGTTACGACGTTACAAGTAAAGTGAACGACCTAAAAATAAATTTAAAAAAATAAATAATAAATAAATAAATAAATAATGAATTGAATAGCTTATTGTGTGTTAATATTGTTAAACTTTTAAAAATAAAACTTACGAGACGTGGCCAAAATTTTAGATATCTCTAACCAAGAGTTCTCTTTTTTTATCACATCGCGATAATCTTTACAACTGCTGTCATATAGATGTGGATATTCTTTCACAATACTTATTAACAAATCATCAAAATTTTTATCTTCGTCGTCCACCAACGTCACTTCAGAATTCAGGTTTTCATTTTCTTCATTTTCGGACATGTTTATATTATTATTGTGACAGTAATCCGTGTGATCGTATGCCATGAAGATCGATTCTATAAATTTAAAGCATTAAACATGAAATATACCGAAAATTATGAAAAGATGCGTTTATTTTGCAATAAATTACAATTTCTGGTGATCACCTCGGACTCGACGACGTCTCGCTATCCGTCTTCGGATCTTGCGCCAATTTGGCTTTCATCGCGTCTTGATTCGAGTTTGCTTGCGTCTTGTTAGTCGCAGAGCTCTGAGCCTTCAGAGTAGAAAGCAATTTGGATACTTCGGCACTGATATCAATTTTGCTCAGTTCACCTAATTTGTTCACAAAATCAAATTAACCTCAAAACACTATGTTTACGAAACTGAGACAATTCACACTAATAATTATATACGGTCACTGTCAGTTCGTAATTTCATTACGTTGATACTTAAATAATGAGAATACTTACGTGTTAATCAATATAAATCCGTTCTTTCTTCTCGATCACTTTTCTAGAAGGACCGACTACAAGGAGAATGTATGTGCCTATTCCCGTGGCTATGCATTATGTATTTTTATGTAGATTGAAAATCCAGAAGCCATGGGCAGAATACAGAAACCATAGCGCATGCGCTATGATATCTGCCATTCTGCCATAAGCAGATAAAGTAATACCACAGCGCATGCGCTATGGCTTCTGCAGTCTGCCTATGGCTCCTGTAATTTTATGTGCTTCCACCTTAATTCCGTTGCAGTGTTTTTGTATTAATTTCAGAAAAGTTATGGCAAAGCCTTGCCTTCAGAAGTTTCACTTCTAACGCGCGTGGCGACCACGCGTTCATTTTTTTTTTTTATTGTGCCGTATTGTGCTGCATTTTTGCTGACTTGTGCCGCAAACGCGAGATTGATAACTTCGATAACAATTAAGAAAAAAAATAAAAACAAAATTATACTAGCCCCGCACTTTTCCCGAAATAAACCCAATTTCTTTTGGTTGATAGGTAGTAATTTGTGCCACGTTGTGCCGTTGGAATAAACTCAATATCTCTTTTCATTTGGCAGATAAAAAATATTAAATCTCAAAAACAAAATAACAAATAATTATTTTTAAAACGCATTTACCGAACTTCTGTAAGCTGTGCTGAGTTTCGCTAGATGAGTACAACAAAGAAATGGCCGGAGATGCATAGAAAGTTGTAGGGGTTAAAAATAATGGGCTAAGGAAGGGGGGAAAATGAGGGTGAGAAAAAACTTTACATTTTTAAATTTTGTAAAATTGTGCCGGGTTGTGTTTGGTGAGTACAATAACTTTTCCTAATGACAAAATGTCCGCAAATCGTTAGTTTACGCAGCACAAGTATCTAAAGAAAGCAGTTTTTAGGAATTACAATTTTCAAACCGCTATAACTATTGAACCGTGACAGGGAATGAAATTTTGCGACTTGTGCTGAATTGTGCTAGTCGAGTACAACAATAAAACGGCTAGAAAAGAATAAAAAATTGCAGGGGTTAAAAATAATGCACCAAAGGGGATGGGGGTAAGAAATAGTATATTGTGCACCAAGAGGCGAAAGTAGCGTTTTTCAGACTCGTGTGATTTGCCGCCCGAGCCGAAGGCGAGGGCGGCAAATCACACGAGTCTGAAAAAGCTGTCGCCCCGAGGTGCACACGATATTTTTCACAATATCTTTACGGAAAGTTCGACCTCCATCCTCCATGCATAGAGAGAGGCGAGAGTGGCCATTTCACGCCAGGACGGCATAGCGGGACGAAAGTAACCACTTTCCTCTCTAGGGCGGAAAGTGATCACTTTTTTATTGCAAGTACAGAAAAAAATAAAGTTTATAATGTCCAAAAAAATCAGATATGTACAAGTTATTTACAGTCCTTTTCAGGCGAAGAGCCGTGAGCGCGCACAAAATTTAGCACGGCAAAAGCGGCGAAACGCAAATGAATCGCAGCGCAGGTGAGAATGCAAGTGCGGATGGCGAAGCGAAAAGCGGTTTAAGCGGTACAAAGCGGTGTACTAGCGGTGATCTGCGAACGAAATCGATCCCGCGCCGCAGCGGCGGTCGTTTTATCACCTTCGAGGCGAAACTCCCTCCAGGCAAATTTCCACGAATTTCGAGAGGGTGATTGGCCATCGGCGGCCTACGTCACCGTTTTCACGTGACGACCCGAAGGAATCGTTACATGTTTGCGCTCGCTTTGTTTATAGCATGGATCTTTCTATTGTGTGAGAGCGGTAGCTTGACTTTGTTTGTGCACTCGGTCAGCTGTGGCTATGTTATTGCTAGCAATTAGCGAATACGAGCGATAGAAAGATCCATGCCATACTGTAACGTCGACGAATTTAATCTTGACGAGGCCACTTGAAATACAATTACGATGACGCGATGGAATTTTATTCTTTTGATTGCTTTACTCGTGTGCATACAAGTTGCGGGAGCAATTTAGAATATCTTAAACCATGCATCAAATTCCCGAAATGACGCGACCTCCCGCACTGAATTGCACGATGTCAAACAGTATTTAAGTGTTTAAAGCGCGTCAACTAACCTATGTAGGTTAGTAACGCGCTTTAAAAGTATTTAACTGTTTAATGATTTTCGTTAAAGCAGGGCACACACACACACGTGTGTATGTCCTGCTTTATAGAAGTTGTGATTTTCATTAAAGAAGGGCACACACACGTGTATGCCCTGGGTCATGTTCCAAATCTCACTCTGGGTAACTAAAATCTATAGTTTACGTCACGTATGTACACTATAGCATTTTGGTTAACTAGAGTGAGTTTTGGAACATGACCCTGGGGGTCGATTCTGTATTTTGAGACAAGGTGAAAATTACAAAAATGAGGAAATTCACATGAGAATCTACAATTTCATTTGTCGAAATCTAGTAAATCTGTTCACTTTTGTAATTTTCACCTCGTTTCAAAATACAAAATCGACCTCCTGCTTTATAGAAGTTGTGATTTTCGTTAAAGCAGGGCACACACATGTCTAATTTTGTTTTGTTTTGTTTTTTTTCAATTTTTTTGATTGTGCTGAGTTGTGCTAAGTTGTGCTAACATTGTGCTAAAATATTATTTAAAAAAAATAATAACAAAAAAAGTTACGATAAAAAAATCATTTTTGGATATAATTTATTTTTTTATCGTAACTCTTTCTGTTATTATTTTTTTTAAATAATAT
>NW_020222995.1:0-1052 GCF_003070985.1 Temnothorax curvispinosus | reverse complement strand
TTCTCTTGCACGATGAAACGGTGCGTAGAGGGAGATCGAAAAAATTGAAATCCCCGTGTATAAGACCGTACAAAGTAATTAAAAAACACTCAGACGTCGATTACACGATCAAAAAGGGACGGAAAACCACGCGAGTACACGTAAACCGATTAAAACACTTTATAAAACAGTAAAAAGCGCAAAAGAACAAGCAATAGAAAGTAAGCGATAGAAAGTAGACAATAGTAAAAAATAAGAAAAATAAGATAATAAGTACTTACCGAACATCAAGCACGGCGGACCATCCGCACCACACGTCGACAGGTGGCCACATCCACCGTGACCTCTAAGGGCATGATGGGCACCCATATGCCCGGGGGTGTTAAGGCCGCCTCCACGTAGGAGGGAGGGGGCGAGCGAGACGAGGAGGGTCCTGCACACGCACTTGAACGCGCACTAGTAGTCGCACCACGCAAACTTACGGCACCCGCTCGCGTCGCCGTTAGCCAGTACGACCGCATACAGGCGTCGCAAGACGCCGGCGCAAAATACAAATTGCACTAAATGCACCTCATTTTGATGGCGTCGTACAAATTAACGAGTTAATAAAAGTGCTCAGGGCTACGTCTCAAAAGCAACTAAACGCGCGATGAGAAAAAAACACAAGGAGAAGGCATAACCAAGCCAAGATAAAAATTCGAAGAAAGGTAACATGAGTCCTTATCTTACAGGACGCTGATCGTCGTTCAGCACTTCGCGAAAAAAGCGAAACCCGAGACAGCACCATCGTACGAGATACGACAATTCAGCAGCGAGCCGGGAATATACTTTGAGAAAACCGGACAATTGCAACAAGTAGAAGCTACATGGAAACTAGCGATTAAAATCGACGAAGCAGCCCTAGGACATCAATATCACCAACTTCAAAAAGTTTTTCAACAAACCAAAAAATTATGCGAAACGATACTCGCAACGGACACGCAGCAGACGTGCAAAAATATTCCCCATACGATAGAAAAAGATAATAAAAAATTAACGCAATTATTAACGCGATTACAGACTATATATAAAAC
>NW_020222994.1:0-4141 GCF_003070985.1 Temnothorax curvispinosus | reverse complement strand
GAACTTTCTAAACGCAAAATAGGAAATATCGCGTGGTAAAATCCATGCACTGCACGATTCTCAAAAATCTCTGCAACCCAGTATTTCTTGTTTTTATATTTCCTCCTTTTATTTTCTTCAATTGCAGCTATCACGGCAAATGCTGCTGCTATACGTCTTTTTTGAATTTCTGAATTTCTTGAATTTATAACATTTGCACATTCTACCATCCACTCATAATATTTCATTGACGGCGAACACATTTTTTCGAAAACTACTGCAATAAATAATAACACTGCAAGTTATGTGTATCAATTTCTCGACGCGAGTTCCAAAAATTGACGCATGGTCAATTGACGCATTGACGCTTCTTCATTGCGCGTCAGAATATCGGCGTCAACTGACGCCCATGAAAAAGCACCTTTAGATGTAAATAGACCACAATCCGTACTAAACGTAGTAATACTTCGCGTATTTTCATCAAGCTCAATTTGATTAAATGCTCCTCGAATATCTAATTTTGAGAAAAACTTGAGAAAAACGCTCCTCTTACTTTATCAAGTAGTTCTACAAATACAGGTAACGGGCTTCGTTGACGAGTTATTGCCTCGTTTACTTTACGTAAATCTAAACAAAGACGTATTTCTCCCGACTTTTTAACTATCGGTACTATTGGAGATATCCAGGGCGTCGGCCCTTTTACTTTTTCAATAATATCATCACGTAACAGTTTCTCTATCTCTTGTTTAACCAAATCACGCATTTTATAAGGCAATCTTCTTCGCGGCTGAGCAACTGGTTTCACCAAACTATTTATCGGAATTTTAAGCTGAAAATCTTTCAATTTCCCTATACCCTCGAAGAGTTTATTATCTAACTTAACGTCGCATTTAATATTCTCAATCTGATTAATCTGCAAGTGTACTCCGGCATCTAAAATACTTAACTCTTTTGCCGTTTGAACACCTAAGAGCGGTTGTCCTTCACCTCGGAATACTTTAAAAATTGCCCGTGCGATTTTATTGCCGATCTTTATCTCACAATCAAATTCACCGAAATCTCTAATCCGTCTTTTTTTCCGTATGGAAATGCGGTCTTATTAACCTTACGCGATATACACCTTATTACTTTTGACTTTAATGATTCCCATGTATTTTCGTCCATAATATTACATCGAGATCCCGAATCAACTAAAAGATCGATTTCTATTCCCCTTACAGTCGCTGATATTACCTCTCCGTGTTCTAATACATATATCTTATCTCTTAAGGCGAACGCATATTCGTCGTCGTCTCTGTCAGCGGCGTCGCCATCTAGCTGCTTCACCGTAGTTGACTTTCTTTCCTCCTTGTTGGCGCTGCTGTTCGTCTTAGCTTCCTTCTTGTCTCGCTTGTCCGAACCGTCGCCATGTTTGTCTGCTCGATCTCGATATGTTCTGCACATCGCTGCGAAATGACCCTTTTTACAGCACTTCGTACACTCCTTGTTTCTAGCCGGACACTTCTCGTCTGATTGTGCATGTCCTCGATAATCACATCTGTAGCACTTAATACCACTGGAACTGGAACTGTCTGATTTTCCTCGTGCGTTCTCCCTTTTTGTTGTAATTCGTGCCACTACGTTATTTCCTATAGCCTTTGTCTGAACCGATGCTGTCTCGAACGCCTGTGCAATTTCCATCGCCTCTTTTAACTCGATGTCACCTTTTTCTAATATACGCTTCCTCACTTCCATTGAACGACCTTTCTCAATAATTTGATCGCAAATTTCTGTGTCCATAGAAGCGAATTTGCAATACTTTGCTTGCTGACGCAACCGTGTTACAAATTGACCGACCGTTTCGTCTTCTTTCTGCGCCATATTTCTAAAAAGGTGTCGCTCGTACGTCGTGTTTAATTTTGGCCTGAAGTAATCCGTTAACACTTTCTTAGTCTTTTCGTATGGATCCTCGTTTCCTATCACCACGTCGCAGTCTGGAATAGCGTAGAATATGTCTTTTAGATCCATCCCGCCATGATGTAAAAGCATAGCTTTCTTCCTCTACGTCTCGGTTATATTTTTACTCAGCAGAAAAAGCTCGAAGCCTCTGAGCCATCTCTCCCATCTCGGATATATGCCGTGTTGATCCTCGTTCGGATTAAACGCTGCCATACTCGACTCGCCTGCCATGACGTCGTCCTTATTAGTTTTTCCTCGGTAAATCGTTTTTCCTCGTCGCCAATGTTATACTTGGGATGGCCGGGGTAACTTATTAACAACACTATACGTAATTGAATACTCCTTTTTTATTCGGACGTTCACTGCTCGCTGTCTCGTGTGTTAATGCTATGTCCGTTACTTTAGCAAAGCCATCTCACGCTTACTCGCTCACATACATTTTAGGGCTTATACATATGTAACACACGGGCACGATTTCAAATGGTGCATTGCCGAAGTTTTGCATAGGGAGAAAAATGTGAGAAAGAGAGAGATAGCGGAAATGTTTTATATCAAAAAACATAATAATACTGTTACGCTCGTGCTGTACGCCCGGGCCGTGCGCTCATGCGGGTCGCCCCGTAGCAGAAGTTGCGAATCGTCCTTAGCGACACACACATACACACACGGCTGCGTTGTTTACAATCATTGACTGTCAGATTATACTCTGGGAATCCGTCACGTTCGGACGTGTTTTCCCGAGCTTCTTATACAAACGAGTTACAATATTAAACGAGTTCCTTTTCTATAAATAACGAGCCTTGTTTTATTTGTGAGAGTGCCGGAATACGCGTCGCGCGTGAGTAAGTGCGAGAGTGAGACGTAAACGCGCGACGAGCATAACAATACGATCAATCTAAAAAAAGACACCGAGAATCTTAATCCGCTATATGACTAAATTATAAGTGCTACATAACATTTCTCTCTTTGTTTGTTTTTCTTCTGCGACCCACTCGTGTATTCTGTATTTTTAAGTAGTTCGATGCCGTCCTCTGACTCGGAATGACTGCTCTCACACGTCTCCGTTCCGGTTACCTCTTAACCCTGTGCTACATCGCATTGTTAATTCAGGATGGATCGCGGTTTCTTCATTTTAATAATTAGACAACATCGAAATCTGACAAAGTGTTAAACTGCAAGAAATTTACGTGCGACTAATATGAGATAGGTATATATTTTCCGTTCCTACGCCCTTTGTTCCTCGTTGCGATATATTATTATGTAACATGACTTTGTAGGTTTATTACTCTGGATAAGGACACAAAACGAATGTCAAAACGTCGAGGATTGAATTAATGTAATTACGACATTATACGCAATGTCAGTTTGGTCAAATAATACCGTTTATTAAATTTCACTGACGAAGAAAAGAAGTTTTTAACTTATTTTCTTCCTCGCTCCATACATACTTCCTACCTTGTACCTCTAGCTTCCTATAACCTATTTTCACTCATTTTCCTTCTGTTTTCTCTTTCCATGCCCGTTCTTTTATCCGTCTTTGCACTTCTCTGTCCTCAAAAATCAGGTCGTGATCAATGAAAATTTTCTTACTTCCCAGCTCCTTCTTCTCCTTCATGATATTATCCTTTGATTCCCAGCAGTCCATTTCAACTATTACTAACTCTCTTCCTTCTTTGCCTGTCGACCGCATCTTCTTTACTCCCGTTTTTGCACCAAACTCCCTCTCAAGAAACGTCTCCGCTGTGTCTATTAAGCTCTTGTTTTCCTCTTTATGTAATCCTCTGATCACTAGATTATTTTTCTTTTCCTTTTTTTTCTTTATATTTCTTTCTCTTTTCCTAACCATCTCCGCCACCTTTCCCACGAACTCCTCCATTTTGCCGCCGGTCGCCTCTTTCGTTGTGTTTTCACTCCTTCGTTCGATCTTCGATAGCCTCTTTTCCCTCTCTTTTCCTCTTAGCTTTCGCTAACTCACATGCCATACTATTTTCACTTCCTACATACTCCAATATGCTGGTCGAGCTCGATCTTTCTCTCATTCTTAACTCCTCCTTTGTAAGTCTTCCTTTTCCTCTTTTTTCCTTTTTTGGTGTGGCAAAAATTTCTTTACCCGTTTTCTTACTACTTAAACTATCCAAATTTGTAGCCAAATTCACATTTTTATTCCTTTTTACTACCTTCACACTCTCGCCTGCCTTTCCCTCCATCCTGTACGTCACTCGTT
>NW_020222993.1:0-3344 GCF_003070985.1 Temnothorax curvispinosus | reverse complement strand
GTTACAAAAAACCCACAGATTCTAATGTTTTCCTGCAACCCTTAGTCGACGATTTAATTAATTTTATTAATAATGGTTATATCTATAATGAAAACATAATCAAAATTAGATTGTTTGTTTAATTTGTGATGCACCCGCCAAATCTTTTGTGTTGTGTAGAAAAGGCCATACCGGTTTTTACAGCTGCATAAAATGTGTAATTAAAGGAAAATATGTAAATGGTAGAGTTTGCTTTCCATATAGAAAAACATTATATCCTTCTAGAAAAGATGAACTATTTTCCGCTAATGCTTATCAAGATTTTCAAAGTGGGTATTCTATATTAAACAATATTCCTGGATTTTTGCCAATAAGTAACACACCACTAGATTATATGCATCTTATACCTTTAGGCGTTGTCAAAAAAATAATCCTTCTTTGGATAAATGGTCCACTTTATGTACGCTTAAGTATCAGATCCATTAATAAAATATCACATTTGTTAATTTCGCTGAAAAATACAACACCGAACGATTTCGTTAGAAAACCCAGATCGTTAAAAGATGTCAAGCAATGGAAAGCAGTAGAGTTTCGAAATTTTTTATTATACACAGGACCCATTGTATTAAGGCATGTATTAAAGCAAGACATATATCTTAATTTTCTCACACTACACATAGCTGTTACAATTCTTATACGTCCAAATTTGAATGAGGAATTAATAAATTTTGCTGAATCGTTACTTAATCATTTTGTCATGTCATTTGAAATTTTATATGGTACGCACTACATGTCGCATAACATACATAACTTATTACATTTATGTTCCGACGTAAGAACATATGGTCCGTTAGATAATTTTAGTGCTTTCCGCTTTGAAAACTACATGATGTCGATAAAAAAAAAATTACGTAAACATGAAAAACCGCTGCAACAACTATATAAAAGGTATAATGAAATTGAAAATTGTAATTCTTTTCTGTCAAATATTAATAATAAAACATTAAATTCATATAAATATTTACATAACAATAGTCCAGTACCAGATAATTATAATATTCAATCGCAATATTTGATGATGTCAAATGGAAAGTTCAATATCAATTGTAAAGGTCGTAATAATAATTGTTGTCTTTTGAAAAGCGGTCAATATGTATTAATTTTAAATGTAGTACAAAGAAATGAAGATTTTTTTCTTATTGGTAAGAAACTTAAGTACATAAAAGATGTATATGAATTACCATACAAATCCAGTGATTTTAATATAAAAGTAATGACAGTAAATAATGATAGCATATTTTCATGGCCAGTTACAGATTTATTAGGTAAAGCATGGAAAATTCCTTTCGGAAATCATTCAAATACATTTGCAATATTTCCTCTTAATCATACAATATAATTATGTATGTTAGATTATGTATGTTAGATAATTTTTTTTCAATAATGTAAACTACACATGATATGTATCACGGAATATTTTATCATAGAAAAATGGATAAATATCAATTTATCATTGCGGAATTTCATGATGGGCTACAAATTATACCCTCAGTATGGTACAATACTGATAAAATATCATGTATATGGCCTAAACATATGAAAACTAAATACCGTATTAACAAGGCTATAATAGCAAGAGAGATGCCTCGAGAATGCCTCTGATTGGGAGGAGTTACCAATTTAAAAAATTTCTGGAGCAAGTAAGAGAATTTTATTTATATAAATTATTATTTAATATATGTAATTGTTGTATAATTTTTTTTGTTTTTAATGATTTAGATACTTATGAGCAAAGTTTACAAAAATTAAGTGTAGCGCAAGACACGTCAAATATAGATGACACTGGGATGTCATCAAATAGTTTAACTGAAAAAAAAAAAAGCAAAGACGTAAGAAAGCTAAGAGACAAATATCATCATCTTCTTCTTCTTCAGAAGAAGAAGACATCTGTTTAAAAAATAAAAAAAATAAACTAAATATAAGACAAAGTAAAATACTGCCTCCTTTTCCTGACAAAGAAAATTCTCTATCAATTGATAAAGACATTGAGAAGCCTACACAAAATATTACAAATATTTTACATGACAAAAATGTTATTAATCCTATGAACAGTAATAGTAAGTTATAATTAAAATTTAAAAATACTATGACCCTTATTACGACAAAAATCATTAATAATTTCTTACTGCTTAGATAAAAATAACAAGAAGCAAATTGCTGCGAATAAAACAAACCTTCATATGCAAGATTTTTCTGAAAATGCCGAGAATTATACTTATGATGGTATTTATTATAAAAATTAATTATTGTTATATTTTTTACTTTTTTTTTTACTAAAAGGTCCTGTACTTAAAAAGTATATGTATAATTATTGTATGATACTTAGCACTAAATAGTAGCAGTAATTAGATAATATATATTTGTTCCAGAGTTCAAGAAACTGATTATAAGAAAATTGAACTCAATATCGTATAAATTAGGCATTATAGAAAACAGATTTAATATGCTAGAAGAGAAAATTCAATTTTCCTGTCATGATTTTGATAGCCAAGAATGCGATATCCATTTCCCGATTTCTACAGTTACTGAGTTAATATCCTTTGAAGACCAATTACAGGAAATCAAATTTAGGGATACAGTTGTATGTGATAAAGATTTCTTATTTTTATTATATTATTATAGATGTTAATGCTTTTTCTATAGAGTAATATAACAATGTAATGTTATCTTTGATTACATTTCTTATCATTAATTCATGAATAACATATTTCTGTTACATATTGTTAAAATAAAGAAAGCTAAATTTATTTAAAAGTCATTAATTATTAAACAAAATCTGTATTAATTTAATATTATTTTTAATATTGTTTATTTCTTTTAGCTTAACGTTTTTAAACTTGTTGGTGGAGTTGATGCACATGCCATGATACGAAATATTATGAAAAAAGTAATGACAGATACTTTAGCCCAAAATTTTAGCTGGACAGGAAAAAGAAATAAGCGTAGCTTTAAAGATTTAAATCTTTCTAAAATGATCATACGTAAGATCTTTTTAATATAATTTTGGATTAACTTATGGCCTTTTCGATTTGCGACTCAAACCGACTCGGGTCGCATCATGTATACAGGACTCTAGCATCATTGACGTGGAATACATACATATTTATGTATGTATTCCACGTCCATTGATGCGACCCGAGTCGGGTCGAGTAGCAAATCGAAAACGCCATTAGTTGGTCCATGTAGGGTCCATTAGAAATCCCTTTAAGATTTGTCTAAAACATACACATATATATACGTATACAACATACATATATATTTATCAGAAAATATTTACAATTTGTATTAAAAAACACTTGTGTATG
>NW_020222992.1:0-4055 GCF_003070985.1 Temnothorax curvispinosus | reverse complement strand
TCAGATTTTGCAAGATCTATAGTTCTATAACAGTTCTATAAAGAGTTCTGCCATATAAAAGCAAAAAAATTAATTATAAGGTACTAAAAAAAAATTACAATGCAACGAGTATACCGGTTGAGATGCCAGTTGAAATCTCGGAGTTCCGGTTTATGTAAAATATTTTTCGAGTAATTTTGAGCATATTGAAACATTTTCTAAAGAGTTCCGAGCGTTAGAATCTTTGTGTTATATTTAAAAAAATTAATATTAACCAAAAAGTAATCATGACAGAAGAAGATGAGACGTTGTGCGAAATCTCGGAGTTTTGGCTTATATAAAATATTTTTCGTATATAGTTCTGAGCATACTAAAGCATCTTCTAAAGAGTTCCCGCCACTAGCTGCGTTGTATATATCTGTTTATTAACTTTAGCAAACACTAGCTACGTTGTATAATTTTTAAATAAATTAATACCGCTCAAAGATCAGGAATTTATCGAAAATAAGGTGAGAAGCTGGCCGTATTTCTGCAGTTCTGTAAGTTCTGCTATAATTCTCGTGTAGTTCTGAACGTGTTCTAACGTTGTCCCATTTTATTCTGGCAATAAGCATTATTTATTCATTTTTTAAATAATTCTTATCGCTCGAGAAAGACCCTATTCTCGATAAATTCCTGACTTTCGTGCGTTATTAATTTATTTAAAAATTATACAACATTACCAATGCCCGGAACTTTTTAGAAATTGTCTTAGTATGCTTAGAACTGTACGAAAAATATTTTATATAAGCCAGAACTCCGAGATTTTCTACAGCGTCTCACCCACATACCCGTAAATGCGTCTTTCTTGGTCGATAAAAATTATTTAAAATATGAATAAATAATGCTTATCGTCAGAACTCTTTAGAAATAAACGTTAAAACACGTTCAGAACTATACGAGAATTATAATAGAACTCACTGTTACCCATGTGTATTGTTTATTTAAGAAAGTGTTTTTATTTTTATCCAATTATCCTTCTGTTGTTGCTCGTAATTTGGCCGCTTGAACATGCATAGGTAAAATAAATTTAATAAGAGTGCAAGAAACATTATAAACTACCATTTTTTTCTTAATATAGTTAATAATATAATTATTGGTATGCATTTAAATATTATATTTAAAATTTATTATGCAAAGTAAAGGTTTTGAATGTAAGACTTTTTTAGATAGAAAAGCATAGAACGGTGATTTCTATACATTACATTTACGAATTTTAGTTTTTATGTTTACAAATATTTATTTAATTAATTATTGAGAGGATCGTGGTGCCGGGAGTGGGTCGAATTAAGAAAAACACTCTTATTAATGACTATTTAGAAAAGTATATTGTAACTCTCCTTTATAACAACCGCTTCTTAACGCGGCTAGATCTCGTCTGTGCGTCGGGGCCTATTCGGCCCGCGCAGCATCGGTACACCCCCGAGGAGGGGAGAGTAGAGGAAGTAGAGAGATAAGAGCAGGGCGCTCCAGTATTCTCACAATTATATTTGCAATCTTTATATATTTATAAATTTTAAATATATATACATATATATATTTATTTATTTAATTATAAATATAAAAATTAAAATTTGTGTACATGCAAATGTAACGTATATAGCGGGTATAGCGTATCGTCGATTTGTCAACTCGAGACTCGGCACTCGGCGAGACACGAGACGCGATACCTGAAATGCGTGGCATCGTGGTATAGCCGGCAAGCCGGCCCGTGCAAAGCGGCAACGTCACAGCTCAAGAGAGACAGCAGATCGTATGTCTGCCCTTCTCTCCCCGCTCGAAGCTTGCCGAGGGCCTAGCGTACACGGACAGAGGAAAGGCTTGCGCGACCAGCATATCCCCTCCATCTGAGTAGTTCGGACACGAACTATAGCATGGATACGAACCCATGTATCGTTACCCGAGTCCTCTCTGATCGTTACCGAGCGTAACGCCGTAGTTGACGTCCACTTTCTCAGAGGGCAGATTAGGACTGACGTCCCCCGAAGCCGGATAGCCGCTCTCAGGTTTCTCTCTGCTTTTATATAACTTTTCTCTACTTGCGTCCTACTATCTCCCTTCATTCTCATCGCATCCCCTGCTTACACCCTATTTTTCCATTATCCCTACTTGCTCCATACTAATCTTTAAACCCAGAAACAAAGCTAAAATCACACAACGCACTTTCACCGCTACCATTCACACACGCTCCCTCTAACCAAGTCCTTTTTAGAATACATAAATACACATTGCTTATATTTTTTCTACTATTTAGTGAGCTTATGCAGAAATCCAATCGTAATTTTATTAATTTTTAAGTTGCCTAAAATTGCAAATTTTTAAGCAAATTTGATTAAATTTACATTAAATTTAGGGAATTTGGGAAAAAAGGATTAGATCTACCGAGATATGACCATATCTGGTTTATCAGATCTGACCTTTATGGCCATGCGGGAACATGCTCGTGAACTCAGGAATCTGTGGCCTAGTTTACACCGATCTCTTGATACGCGTATCAAATAGTATATTTGAACTGATCAGCCAATAATCAGACTTATTTACTAGTTATTTACTATTTAATACGCGTATCAAGTGATCGGTGTAAACTAGGCCTGTATTAATTATGTGACGAGTCAATAGATGATATAGGTATTGCTCACTATTTAACGTCGTTAATTTAATATTTATCTCGATTCATTTATATTGTTTGTTTTTTTTTCGCTGTTCCTGTTTCAGTTCGCACTTGAAAAGGGCTCGAATCTTGAGCCGAAACGTTGTGCATTTTTGTATATATTGCGCCAGTTAATCGAGAAATAAATTGAATTTGCTGATTATCAGATCTGATCAGATATAATTTGCTCTGCCGAGATATAATTATTTACCGAATGGATCCAGATCTGCTTAGATATAATTAAAAATCATGAAGGAATGTAAAATGCTATAGGTAAAACCATAAATACACTGCTCAAAAAAATTAGGGGATCTCTTTTTGTCAGTAAATTTTTGCCCATTTTAAACTGTAATTACTCACGTAAAAGAAGTTTAAAAAAAGGTTTTACAGGACAAACTCTCTACTATAAGGTGCTTTTGTTCAATTTTCACTCAGGTTAATACTCAAAGGCGTAGTCAGCTTTGAATAAGGACGTATTTGACGGCATAGGGCATAGAGTATACAGACGACATACGGCATAGAGTAGGGTGACAAGTGAGCGGTTGCGAGTAAGGCCGAGTCCGCATGTAACGCGGCGGGCTCGTGCGTATTGTCAGGCGATTTACAACATGCAGAAGGACGAGGAAAGAGGGAGAAGAGGATCGAGGAAAGATAAATTGATGGAGAGAGAGAGATCGAATTCAACTAGCATATTGGAATTTACGTATGATAAGAGGAAGAGGGACGAGCCAGAGAGACAGACAGCAGAGATATTCAAAAGGAGCAATATGATGGATAGAACACCACCTGGAAAGAAGAGATTGAAAGAGAAGGAGAGAGATACGGAAGAGAATGGAAAGAGGAAGAGTGAAGAGGGAGCTATGATAGCATTATTGAGAGAATTAAAAGAAGAAATGGCAAGTACAAGGATCGAGATACGGGAATTAAAGGAAAGCTGGAAGGCTAAGGAGGAAAGAATGGAGAATAAGAAGATAGAGGAATTAGAAGAAAAAGTAAAAGAACTAGAGAGACAAGGAGCCGGAGAAAAAGGGAGGTTAGAAGAAAAGATAGAAGAAATAACGGAAAAAGTGAAGGAACGGATAGGTAGACAGGGAGGCAAGGGGGAGTCGACGGGCGAGATAGGAGAGGAAGTGAGAAGGTTGAAAAGGATAATGGACGAGAGAGAGAAGAAGGAGAGAAGGAATAACATAACCATAAGAGGACTGAGGAAGGGGAAGAGCAGCCAGAAGGAGAAGGCTAAAGAATTTCTGGAAAAGGAATTCGGGATCAAAGAAAATGTAAAAGGTGTTCAAGTGGTAGGCAGGGAAGGAAAGGAAGTAATAATAGTAGAGATGGAAGATTGGGAGGGAAAGGAAACAATAATGAAACGGAAGAGCAAATTGTTCGG
>NW_020222991.1:4240-6745 GCF_003070985.1 Temnothorax curvispinosus | reverse complement strand
ACTTGAAAATTACATAATGGTTATCAGAACAGCGAATATCTGTTCTGTAATTGTTACTTAAAATTTACAGAACAGTGTTTGCTGGGAAGTATATATTATATATATATACATATATATATATATATATATATATATATATATGTAAAAACTAAGTATATATTTTATATAATATATATATACAGGGTGTCAATTTGAAAACTTTTAGTCGGAATATCTCGGTAACTAGTAAAGATACCAAAACACGGTTTGGAGAAAATATAGGGTAGCAAGGGGGACATACTTTGATTTAAAAAAATTTGACCTTAAGTGGAGGCGTCATAGTCAAATAAAGGTCAATTAATTTTTTTTAAATTAACATAATTTTTTAAACATCTACGTTTGTAACCTTTCTCATTAAGAGCTCAACGCGCTATGATCCAAAATCTTCGAAGGTCAAATGACCAAATGCAGGCTCACAGTATTATTGTCTTTGTACATGTTATGAGACATTTTTTGCAGCTGCAGCTTCTTTACAAATCGAAACTAAATCGAAATCGAACGGATCTTGTTGTTAGACTGCTATTTCTGTTCGTGTTTATGTTCGTGGACATGGGCAATGTCATGATGACTTAGTTTGGCACGCGAAATCACCATATTAACGCTTGTAGTACAAATTAAAACTCACTGTACTTACTAGTTTAAGTAAACTAGAAAAAAATGTCAGTCACACCTACGTTCAACAATTAATATTAAAATTTGAAGAAACAGGATCAATAGCAAAGAAAAACAATTGTACAAAGATTAGTGAATGAAGCAACTCAACTTGAAGTGTTAGGTCATTTTGCAATGAATTCAACATCGTCGATTCGCAAGCTGCAGCTGCAAAAGGTGTCTCATAACATGTACAAAGACAATAATACTATTGTATAAGCCTGCATTTGGTCATTTAACCTTTGGCGAATTTGGATCATAGCGCGTTGAACTCGTAATGAAAAGGGCTACAAACTTAAAGGGCTAGATATTTAAAAAATCATGTATCCATTTATAAAAATTAAGATGACCTATATTTGACCTTGAGGCCTCCACCCAAGGTCAAAGTTTTTAAAATCAAAGTATGTACCTCTTGCTCCCTTACATTCTCTCCAAATTGTGCTTTTGATATCATTACCTACTAATTCCCGAGATATTTCGACTGAAAGTTTTTAAATTGACACCCTGTATATATATTCCCGCAGCGCTCAGATCAGGATCGGGATATCGCGGTAAAGACTAAGTGCCGAATTTCGGCTAGCCCCTTTCTCCCGAGACGACTCCGGCAGGGAGAACCCTGAAACGCGGTAGACAGTCCTTCTCATAACGGATTCGTTATCCGAGTGTGTACCGAGAAAGACACGAGTGGAATTATATAGTTCAGATACATTCACACGTTCCTTTCTTTCACCTCGGGCCTCTTCAGTTCTCTACTAGGACACAACAAAAGTATTTGCGATACATAATTATGTAGATTAAAGAATATGTTGAGGATCGTATGAAGATGTCTGGGACACCCTTGTCAGAAGGGTCGACGGTTCACCGGGACACTCTAATAAAGCACTCGCGAGTTATAATTTAATGTCAGTATATTCTCGATTTACATAGTTCTATGTGCAGAAGGACGCTGATTTTAATATGATTGCTTCGACGGACCAGAGACCCGTGCACGTAAATGATCGGGCACGAGGGCGGAGCGTGACGGAATGAACGTCGATTGGAGCAACCAGATTAGAAATTAATGCACGCAATGAAACGGATATCTTGAAGCGGAAATCTTGAGACGCGAGTACCGAATGGAGATCTTGATGCGAGAGAATCGAACGAAGATCTTGAGCGCGAGAACAGAGCGGAGATCTTGAGGAGCTGTAGCGTAGACGCTCGATGCGTCGCGGAAAACAAGCGTTGAGATCTTCGAGGAGAGCTACTCCACTTGCGCCCAGCTTGCTCTCAATATCACGGGAAGCCAGTTTCTGGCGATTAACGTAAATCACGACCACACTTCGTGGTCAAAACGCAGACACGTTATGGCGCGAGAAATAGTCTCATTGCCTATCGTCTCGGATAGGTTTATATCAGAGGTCCGTCGAGCTTCAACTGAGCTCGCAGAATCGTCGCATAACACGCGAAATGTCAAATCCAGAAGCGACGCCGGTATGCGGAAGCATGGCCCGCGCGTGATCCCATTGTCGGTGACGCGTGAACACGTACGCAAATATCTCAATATAACTTAAATTCCGGAGTACCGGCGAATCCGGAACAGAATACTTTTGGATACAAGCTGCGTTATTAGCCTTCTTTATTTTAAAAAAAATTTTGTTTTTTAAAGTATTAGAATTTTTATGGCATAGTTTAATTGTTTAATACATACTTAATATATTTAAAAAAATTAGTTTTTAGAGGAGGGCATGTAGTCCAATTAATGGGCGGGTAAATAAGAAAGAGAGAACGTAACCGAGAAGATGCGCGCGCGCAAGAGTGAGAGAGAGAGAGAGA
>NW_020222991.1:0-4230 GCF_003070985.1 Temnothorax curvispinosus | reverse complement strand
GAGAGAGAGAGAGAGAGAGAGAGAGAGAGAGAGAGAAAGAGAGAACGCAAATAGATAGGCGAATGATGGAGATGGCAAGTAAGAGAGGATGCAAACATAAAGATAGATAAGAAGGCGAATGGAGAGTGAGAGAAAAGATTTGGGCGAGAAAGAGAACGCGAGAAGAAACGGGAGCGAAAGAGAACATCCGCGAGCGGGAGAGAACACGAACGAGAAGATGCGGGCGGAAGAGAGAACACGAGAGGGAACAAGAGCGAGAGAGACCGCGAGCGGGAGCGCGCTGTGTGACGTCACGCGGACCCCCTCCACCGCGGACCGTAATGCGATACTCCCTTCTCTCCGCGGCGCCCAAAAACGCGAATCCCCTACACGGGTCGTCAACGCGGTCCCCTCTCACCCCGCAGACCCCTCGCAGACCGTACACTGTATCCTCCTCTCCCCGCGGCGTTCAAAAACGCAGATCGTACCACCCCCCTTCCCGCGGACCCCTCGCTCACCGGACATGGAGTGCCCCGCGCCGCGGAATTTTCCCTGCCCCTCTCCCCCCTCGGAGCACCAGGCCTAGAATCCTCATTTATTTGCTACTAATTGTGACGTGACAGGGTCAGATGGTAGCTCCAGTCCAGATGGTAGCTCGTCCGAGGGGAACGTCCGGGATGTCGCTTCTATCCGAGAGGAGCGGGGTGACCGCGTAATCTATTAGAAATTACATTCTTTTGCGAGACTTACAGATGCAGAGTAGATGGCCAGGAGAAGTTGTAACGGTTTAAGTCGCACCGCGGGAACTGACCGGAAGCGTTCTATGGAGAAGTTGGCCGATAGGCGGGTCACGCTCGGGCCCATTGCCGATATCGCTTTGAGCGTCTCGCAGGGCGAGCGCTCAGCCCGATGTAATAACCCGAAATAAAGCCCGCTCATGGAGGATCCAGGCAGGGGGTCGCCCCAACGAGATTCCAGCCAAGGGTGTAGAACGACCCTATCGCCTACGAAATTCTGCCTACCGGTCGACGTAGCCATGGCACGTCCAGCCTGGCAGTCAAATTACTGATCCAGAAGTCGCGGCCTGGACAGCCAGACTCATAGCCAGTGCTGCGATTTTGAGCCCTGACACGCACGCGAATTTCCCCCTCCACTACGCACACAAATGACGCTCGGTCTATCGGTGTGTCGGCAGCGCTCGGCCGTTCAATCCTCAAAACACCGGGGAGAGGAGGGATCGTCGAACCCGGGCGCTCCGATCGGCGGATCCTCGTTATCGACCGCGTTATCGGTCGCGCGCACAAATCCGCCCCGATTCGTTACCGCGTTATCGACCGCGTTATCGATTGCGCGGAAATCGCGCGTCCCGCTCCGCCGCCGCGTTATCGACCGCGTTATCAATCACGCGGAAATCGCGCGTCCCGCTCCGCCGCCGCGTTATCGACCGCGTTATCGATCGCGCGGAAATCGCGCGTCCCGCTCCGCCAATCGTGGCGCGAGAGAGAGAACGTTCGCGCGCAAGGATGAGGCTTCGAGAGAGAGAGAGAGAGAGAGAGAGAGAGACGCGAGTACTAGGGTAGAAGTACTGTTTTTGGCCACTTTAAGCATATTACCATCTTGAAACGCTTCAGATTCGAATAATTATTACTACAGCGGCTTTTCACATATATATTGTCCAATTTAGAGAAATATATTTTCGTTTTTTTTTTAGCGTAAAAATGTTAAAATGACTCTAAGACAATAAAAAACGAGGGAAAAGAAGTTAAGTGCATTTTCACTAGTTTTGGCCATTTTGTACCGGTTGTGGCTTCCCACTTATGGCCATGTTTTTTCATGAATGACTCAAACCATTTTCTTCCAGGAAGATTATCTTTAAAAGGAGTTAGCACATTTTCAGTGTCAACTATTTGTTTCACTGAGTAGAGTAGACATGCTTTATCGATTGGAAAGCCCATTCGACTTGTCTCAATCAGCCACGTAGATAATTTTTCTTCGACGTAAGAGCCAAGGACTGGAGGAGGGCCCGTGTGTCCCAATGTTTCTGGCACAGAGCTTTCAATCTTCCGTCTCAATGTTGTACGTGGAACATCAAACATTTTACTTGCTAGTGAAACAGAAGTCCCACTGTGTATAGCATCCAAAGCATTTTGCACTTGCTGCAGAGAGTATGTAAAAAATTTTCTTTTCTTCACTGGCTCTTTTTTCTTTTGTGTTGATTTTTTTCGTGGCGGCATTGTAGCCTAGAACCGCTAATAAATTTCAATTACCACCAGGAATCATTAAATAAAGTAAAAACATTATATTATGCTACGATAGGTCTGTTCTTTATAGCTGAACTAGCTGCATTAGTTTAGAGAGTTTATTTTTCTCCCTCTACATTGCGTGGAAGGAGAAAGAAACTCTGAATTAATGCAGCCAGTTCAGTTATAAAAAACAGATCTTGTATAATATCTAATTTTGACAAGTAAGCACCAGTTTTAATAGGATGGTTAAAACTGGGGCAAAGGGATAATTTAATGTACCAATGATGGCCATCGTTATTAATACGAATATTTTTAGTATTTTCGCTTTTGAACACTTTGAACCTCTTAGAGAAATGTTGCACTACCGATATGTAAACTTCCCGGGCGCTATTATACAATTACGTAACCTAAAAATGTTGCACATCTTACCTCGACATCTTCTCGGCTGACGTAACGATTGGAATATTCGTATCCTTCTTGTCACAACGTACACTATTTTATTAAGTATAATAAAAAAACAATTACAAATGCACGTTGTTTCCACCTTAAATGCTGCTTAAATATATAACGTCTCGAAAAATGACAGCTTTGAACAGTCACTGACTATGTGTAGACACGAAAAATCCTCGAAAGTGTTCGTGATGGCCATTACCGGTGCAGTGGCCGAAACCGGTACTTCTACCCTATCTTCGTCCACCCCGAATCGCGCGTCATCGCGATTAAATTTTTTTGCGCTCGTGCGCGTTTGAACTCGTTTGAGGTCGCTTTTGTCAGTTCCTCCTTTTGTTTTTTTTACAGGATGCGGCGAGCGGATGTCCCCTTTCCGGAAGGGTGTATCCCGGTAGGTACATCCCCCGTTGAGATAACGAACGAGTATAAATTGAATTGGCGCGTCAGCGTAAAGCGCATCGGAACGGTATAAGTTAATGTGTTTTTCTCTCTTAACGTGGTATGAGCGACGAGTACGCAGAACTTTGCAAACCAACGTTCAATCGTTCCTGATTTCAGGAAACCGATCGTGAAAATCAGCGAACCGCTCGTAAGAAATAGGGATCCGTTCGTGAGAAATGGGGATCCGCGGACCGTCGACGTAACAAGATATCTGATCCGTCGCGAAATTGGAATCGCCGATCTCCGATCTCATCGGAGGTTTCTCGATATTTATGATTACGGTGAAACATTAATGTGGCGGACTGAAGATGGAGATTTTTACTTTGATTTAGACGCGTTAGCGGCGAAAGTGTAGCATTAGCGATGCGCATTCGCGAATGAACGATCGCCGTTATCCCTCGCCCGAGAAATTGAACGATGAACTGCGCTGTCGCAAGCCCATGCCCAAGTTTTCGTCCGATTCGGACGACGAATCGGCGAGAGTCGAAACACCGTTGTCGTCACACGCGTGTGCGTGGGTGGTGAAGGAGAACGCGCGATGGAATCTGGCTACCCATTATCTGCGGAAAGAGATCAAAGAGCGAACTACTCGCGAGCGAGCGTGGATAGAGACGACAATGGCAAACTCCGTTAGGGCGAACGATTATATGCGTTGTCTGCCGCTCGAGTATTATCTTTATTTTGAGACAATGGATGGAGGTGTTGTGTGGCAAAAGTCACCGCTCCCTAATTGCGACACCTAACTATCAGCGTTACTTTCGGATCTTGCCAAACTCACCTGAAGTGGCATTCCGGGTTTTGCAAGTGGGTTCCAGGGCACTCACCCGGAAGCAAAAGCGCTAACAGCTAAGTCAGCATCGCGGAAGCTAATGCGCAAGTGATAAAAGCTCGCCCTTCTGAGAAGCGGCGGGCAGTCTAGACCGAAAGGCGATATCGCGCACGACCGAACGTTATCTATGTTGAACGCAGTGGTATATAAAAGAGAGATAGGCTCAGTCGAGATCACACTTGATAATACTTTATTAATTAACGACTTTATAAGCGTGACGTCGTGACGACTGTTTCAACGTATATTAGGACGAACGCGAGCTTGAGAGCGGAAGAAGAAGAGTCGCGG
>NW_020222990.1:0-2621 GCF_003070985.1 Temnothorax curvispinosus | reverse complement strand
CGCGACGCCGAATTCGAACGCGCGTTACATAAATTATCGCGAATCGCGAATCACGGGTCGAACGCGAGGTGAATGAAAAAATTGTCGCAAACGAAGAGACGAGTCGTCTCGCTCGTTCTCTCTCTCTCGACGCGTCGCGTCGGGGACGGGCGGGAAAACCGCGAGACGAAAGGAAGAAAACCGCGAGACGAGACCAAATTGGGGAAACGACGAGAGCGACCGCGACGCCAAGTTCGAACGCGCGTCGAAAAAAAAAATGTCACGCGTCGATCGAACGACTAGACGATGAGTCATCTCCATCGATCCCGACGAGTCGGGAAAACCACGTGCTGCCCGTCGCCGCCGCGGGATCGAAACGACCTTCGGACCAAGAGTTGAAAAACAAAAACAAAACAAAACGACAACGACGGGCGCGCGACACCCCGCCCCCGCGAAACGAACCGTCCGGAACGCGTCGTTCTCCCCCCCCATCACCGAAACGTCCGGACGAGCGACCTCGAACGAGTTCGAACGAGTTCGGACGCGCCCGAACGCGCGCGCGCAACCGACGACGATGAAAAGAAAAGAAAAAAATAAAAACGAACGAAAAAATATCGACCCGCGATTCTCCCAAAACCGCCGTCGGTAACGGCGCGAGCGCCGCTCCGAGCGCCCTCTCGGAAAATGCCCAAATCCCCGCTACGAGCCCCCGTTGGCGGCCCTGCCCCGCGCCGAACTCCCGTTGGCGGCCCTGACGCACCCAACCTTCCGTCAAATGTTCCCCTCGTCTCGCCCAGTTTTCGCTTCCCCCCGCATAGCCCGCCCTCCGATGACCCTTTACACCGTCCCTCGACCCCCGCGCCCACCGCTTACGGCGCTCCCCTCACGGCAGCGAAGCCCCCCCCGACGCCGCGTAACCGCAAGCGAGATCCCCGAGTGTAAAAGTACCTGTTGCCCCCCCTACTCAGTAGAATTCCAACATGTTGAAATTTTTTACCACTGCTGCTACTGTTACTTCTACGATTGCAGACGGCCGAATCGAGCAACGCGATTGGTCAAAACCCTACTGTTACGTTCCACGGAAAGTGTGTGTGGCCAGCTGAATTTTCGATCACTACTGTTACTGTTACTTTTACGGTTACAGACGGCCGAATTGAGCAACGCGATTGGTCGAAACTCTACTGTTACGTTCTACGGAATGTGTGTGTGACCAGCTTTAAGCGCACGTATTTCACGAATATTCAGACAGGATGTTCACTGGGGTCGCAAATAATGAGTCTTTGTTTATTATAAACAAATAACAATTTAATATATCCTTGGTTTACAGCATGTGCTACGATCGCGGACACGTTCTCAATGGTACCGACGATATTGAGCTTATCTCGACTCTCTGGGTCGTTCGCGTGTCGCACAATTAACACCCGTTATCGCGCAAACACGATTCAATTACAATAATCACGCTAATGTCGCTAGCGGACAACGGGATAAGTCGATCGGGATCGAATGTTGAGCGCGGAACCGAATACGAGTTGCCGCTTCGAAAGCCGGCGAAGGACTGTCCGAGAGGAACGGGTCTCGCTCTCCCACTATGGCTGCTCGCGCCGGCGCAACGCCGCTCTTTTTGGCGCGAGTCTCGTGCATTTCGCGCGTCTTCTCGCACTCGGCCAATCGCGTCGCGGTCTTGCGGGCGACACGATCTATCGAGTTGACCGAGTTGACCAATTGGCAACTAACTGAGCCGGTCGACTGGCTCAGCTCAATCACAATGCTGAATCCCGATTGGACGGCGGACATGGGCTCTCGCTGCGGTCTTCGCGATGCGTCAACCAATGCCAGCCGTCGCAACAGCACAAAGTGCGTGTTCGCGGGCCAGTCACTCGGAGCGGTTCCGAGTGACCAATCATAGGTTGTTTTGACGATCCGACATTACGCAAGTAAGTAACACGTACTAGAATCAATACATTGATTAATTCTTCTTTTCTTTCAGGTACCGGACTTCGTGGGATCGTCTCGCCCAATCATCGGACGGGTAATCATCATCGGTAAGTATTCCGACGGTAAGTATATAAGATGCGTATCGCATACACTAAAATAATAATTCTTAACAGTTTCGACAGGGAAAACATAAAATTAATGATAATTGAACGATATAAACGCGTTATAATGCGAATCTCGCTGTTTCGAGCCGTGCTCGTTTCTCATTGGTCGGATCGCTGCGTTCGTTCGGCAGAGTCGCTCAATGCGCTCCGATTGGCTGAATGTCTTAGGATTTGATAGAAAACTTTGAAATAAACTAAATAATGCAAAATTGGCCAGGATTTGCTCCTATTGGTTCTCGTTGACAACAAAGTCTGTGAATAAGATAAATTAAAGTAAAACTCGACGAATCGATATAAAATTATCAGGGCTTCGCCCCATTGGCAGTCGTGGTTCGACATTGTGTCAAAACTGTAATAAACTTGTAAAACATGCATAATTAAAACTGAAATACATAGAACGGACGTTATTGGTTCTCGGACGCAATACACGCTTAATTCGACGTGATTGGTTCATCGCTCGTCGGGAATCAATCTCGGATCGATCTCGAGGCTTAACAATAAGATATACAGGGTATAAAGAGTGAATATCATGCTAACTGTGTT
>NW_020222989.1:0-4963 GCF_003070985.1 Temnothorax curvispinosus | reverse complement strand
ATCTTTCAACATTTATATATTTCTTAAATAATTATTATTACGTAAAATATTTCTCACAAAAAAATTAAATATTAAAAATGTACTGCTTAAAAAGTCTACAATTACACGACCAAACTTCGGAATAAATGTAAATTATTTTAAAAAATCGTGTAATCGTACACAGATATCACTAATAGATAAAATTCTTTTTAAAGGTGTTTTCGTATTATCGAAAATACATTCACTTTACTATTACTCGGACTACTAATCTATTTCGCCATATTGTTCTGTTTGTACGGATTTCTAATCGTCGCAGTAAGTTTTCAAAAACTTCTTAATTCTTTTATTTTAAATAAAATAGAAACGAAAAATAAAACTTAAGTAAAAAATATATATTAATATAGCTAAAAAAATTTTTATATAAAATAAATGTACTTTTTTAGAAATCATATTAAAAAATCAATGTTATTTGTTTTTTGCAGTAACATATAATTAATAATATAGGAATTTTGTGTAATACTACTTAACTAATTTTTTAGATACTTACAGAAGGAAAAAAAATGTCAATGATGCGCTTTATATACCTCATAGCTGTAGTGATAAATCTTTGTGGGCACATGTGTCTGTTTTGTGCGGTGGGTGAGATTTTGGTAGCAAAAGTAAGTATAAGTATGCTAGGAACACATAGTATATAAACATAGAAAAGTATTTTATATAATGTCACCTATAAAGTGCGAAGCTATGTACCATGCAGCTTATGAGCACGAATGGTACAAACTGAAGCCAAAAAAAGCAAAGATTTTGCTTCTAATAATGATTCGAACTAACAAGCCTCTTTATATTACGGCTGGGAAAATGTTTCCTATAACAATGTCGACGTTTTGTAACGTGAGTGATCTATCTATTTTATCATACCAATTAATGGTTATTATACTAAATGTTTTATCTTTTTAATTTCTTTTTAATAAGACATTAATTCTAAAAATATCTTATTATTAAAGAAATAATTAATTCATTATAATAAAAAAATGATCATAAATTGCAATGAATTATAAATTACACTGACATAGTTTTATATTTTTCTTGTAGTAATAATAACATATGGCGTTCGTATTGTGTCTATTCTTATATTGACAATATAACGTCTTAATATTTATCGTATGTGTTTTATGCATTGCAGTTGATAAAAACATCAGCCGGTTACATATCGTTTCTATTCGCTATGCAAGGTTAAAAAAATCAATCATTTTCATCTTTATATTTAACCAACAAAAAAGATGTAAGAAAAATAATAACATTATTTTAAACATATGTACATATATTTAACATAATATTATTGTAAAAGTATTTGGAATTAAAATTTATTTCAATTTATGGTGTATTCGGGATGCCTGAGTATAAAACTATACAGGGTATACTTTATACTACATTTATATTTAGTAATCTCAATAACAACACAAACTTATGCACATGCAAAACCATATATCGATTTCGAATCGAGAACAATTAGACAAAGCATCTGCGACTAATATAAATGTCGTTCCGTGGGAAGGATTAGCGAAATCTAAGCGGACATAGGTATAAGCGGATCCATGGTTTTCCTGGGGGTATCCATCAAGTGTTTCCTTAAACTAGCGGCATATTAAGTTAACATGACATTCCTAGTTGACAGTGTCACATTTACTTACGTATGTTTCTATGGCTTTGTCCATTCCACCACCAAAAGTAGCTACAAGCTATTGCTTCCATTTTAATTATCCCTGGATGAGCATTATTGTGTAACATCTGTAGTACTGATTCTTTAGCATTTAGCACATTCTGGTATTGCAACACGCGATCCGGATCCCCATAAAACACAACCCTTGTGCGCAGATAACTTTGTTTGACGTATTATAAAAAAAAGGTGCGAAACAATCTTCTTGTCATGCCGTTGAAAAATCTTGAAGCAATCATCGACGTACTCTGGATAGATGATGTACTGGATCGACTCGTGTATATTTTTCTATGTCGTTGTGTTTAATAGTATGTTCTACATTGATTTCAATTTTTATTTCTCCTAAAGGTGAAATACTGAATTCCGGCGTTTCCATGGGCAATCGACTTAATGCATTTACGTTTACCTTTCTTCCTTACCGATATTCGAGTCTATATGTGTAAGGTGCTAAGGTTTTTATGATAAAATATGCGCAAAGTGTGCGTGTTATTACTATATTCGGGAGCGCTGTTACGACTGTAGGAATCAGTTTAATCATATTTCTAACTTTCTTCGGAACATCATTGAGATATATGACAAATATTACGGATCCGGTTAAGATCTTGCCTTTAGAAGGCGACTACTTCTATGATAAAAATCAAAATCCGTACTACGAGTTCACGTTCGCCGCGCAAGTCTGCTCGTAATGGCTGCTACATCTTATAGCGGTGCAGACGCGTTGTACTTTCAATTCCCAGTATTTTTAAAATTGTGTTATAAGATCATTTTTATATACGCACAATAGTTACAAAATAATTAAATATATATGTTAATGGAAATATTTAAAAAACATTTACACATTATACACATTCATACGTATTTTATATTTTCTTAACAATAACAACATTACTTTATACATTTTATAATATATGAAAGTGTCATTTGACATGTATATTTTACAAATGTTATATATTTTTTATAAATTTCAGTTAATAAAAACATCGGGCGGATATATTGTATATCAGTTTTATTTGCCAGACAACGTTCATAAAATTAAAAAATTTAATTTCAGAACTGTCTATGTATTTCATATACTCTACACGTGTTATGTGTTATATGTATATTTAATAAAACATTACATATTTAAAATAAAGAAATATATAAAGATAATACGAAATAGTGGATTGAATATTAAAATTATACCAGAAGTAGAGATATATTAAATTAATTTTAACGAAAATTTCTATTTATCTAATCCCTTATTTAAATAAAAATAGTCTAACAACTTTGCGAATCATTCTTTGCGAAAATAGTAAATGTCTTATACATATAAATTAGTACAATAAACACATATATATCGCCAGCGATACGTTTATTTTTCACGTCAAAATGTTATTTAAAAAATCCGCCAGCACAATGAAATTTATCAATTGCTTACATCAGGTCTGGCGACAGAGCTAGAAATGTAGGATAGAACGCGTTTCCTTCTTGCGCCAATTATATACATTAAAGAGATATGACAACGCATGCATTAAATATTATTCACTAATTCCGCTAATGTGTTTCGACACTGTGCATCAAGATTCATCAGTGTTTTAGTCTTATATTTCGCTCATTCAGAGGTATACGTGTCATAGTGCATCGTAATTACTTACCCTTACTAGATAAGAAAAACCGTAAAACTTTTCTCTATCTAAATACTTCATCCCGCGAGCGAACAAGCATCCGTAACATTATTAATCCGTGAGTAGCATGTGGTTAATATGAGTTCTATGTTACAAAGTTATCTGTATAGTAATGTTAACCACGTTTCCTTCAATCAGCAGATACACTCGCGTAATTTTAACTACAAAGATAATTGATGAAAGATACAAGCCATCGAATGACTGTTTCGCTTACATCCGAGCGCGACAACGCAACTGTCAGTCCTGTCACTGTCGCGTTACCGGCGTTACCATAAGATACTGTACGTACACAGGATACTATAGACACCGCGCGCATGGGTAGTCGAAAGGTTTTCGTGGTGGTGGACATCCCCATACGTAGAATGCGCATGTCTCGTCGTTGCCTGGACAGAAGAGAGGGATAATACGACAGGATAGCATTAAAGTCCAAGCGAGAAATTTGCTGCAAAAAACTGTCGATAATTTTACGACGTAGGTACATTTCAGATGAACTCTATAAACTTGAGGTATAAAGAGAACAGGGACGCACGATAATTTCCTGAATTTAAAGAAGACCAGAAAAACTCAAAAGATTATACAGCTTCAGCTAAGCTTATAATAAGGTCAGTTATAGAAAGTCACTTATAACAATAATTAAAAGTTCTGAAGATTGTTGTAATTAAAATAATTTTTCATTTAATAACTAAAAAAATTTGTGTTACTCTGTTTGTTATAATAATAAATCACTTTACATCATATACTTGATACATTATGTAGTACCGATTCTCTATGTTATTAAATTTCTCTACTGTTATTATAATCACATAAATGTAAGCAATATTTACAGTTGCGGCCCTATCATCTGTCACAGCCTGTTAGTCGTTTCAGCCTACTCCATTATAAAACTATAGCATCTGGTAGTTGCTGAAGTGTGAATCGACATTTATAACATTCAGGATTCTCTACACTCCGTACAACGATCGCAAAGTTTGCAAACTTATATACGGAAGAAATTGCCACTCCTAAAATATATTTCTCTCGCGGAAAAACATTGCAACATATATTAGTCTCAACATGGATGTCACTGAGCCTGATAGAAACGCAGGTGCATGGAATAATTATATTAAAAATAAATCGTAACTTATTATGTTTGTAAATATTAAAATTATTATAGACAGTCTATCGACATTCTATATATTCTCTTAATTTAATAACTATCTACATATAAAAACTTATGTCAAAATACAATAATATATTTACGAAATCAATAAGAAAAATTTTTCAGAATATTATTGACAAAAGAGTTGATTGAACAACTGAAATATAAGGTCAATCTGACTATAATAAAAAAAAATTTAATGATAAAATTTACAATAAGTATCTGAAATTGTCACATTAATATTGCCCTTTAAATAATAATTATTTATTTAATTTAAGTTTTACAAAATAATTTTAAAAGGCTTAATTTAATAACGATTGTGTATAATTAAACTTTACTACAATGTTTACTGTCAAATATTATAATTGTTATCATGCGTCACAACTAATGTTCTACCAATAAAAATTAATCTTATTTGTCTAGATTTCGAATGGGCAACTCGACTAAATCGCATCATGTTGAACTCAA
>NW_020222988.1:4218-6249 GCF_003070985.1 Temnothorax curvispinosus | reverse complement strand
CGGACAGACAAACAGTCGCGTTTTATATAATAGTAATGATAGTATATAAAAAATATTATTAGGCTACTATAAAATCTAAGTTCAGATCGTAAATGGTTTATTTAATATTGATTAATAATATTTTTGATAAAAAAACCGCCTAGAACCTAGAATGGAAATATTGGTTTAGTTCTAGTTCAGACTATAGCCACATATACTTCTTCTGAATAAGAAAATTTTAGCTTTTTGCGTTTCAGATACCTAGAACAGCTAGAATTATTTACACCGTCTGTCATTTATGGTGACCAGGATATAACAGAAAAGAAGAGCATTTTTGTTACTTAAAAAATAAAAATAAATTTTTAAAATAAGGTGAAGAGAGAACATGCAAAGTTTAACGTTATTCACTTTCTTCGTTTCCCTATAAAAAAAGTTCCTGAAAAATATATATTTTAAAGATCTTTTAAATCAGAATACCTCCGTTAATAATTCTTTGCATTCTCTTCCTGACAGAAGAGATTTTACCACTTCTCAATATAAATATAAATTTATCTTGTTATGGTTTTATTCGATTATTCCGGCGTTTTTATGTTTGTGATTTAATTCGATTATTGTTTACTTTGTTTATATTATTAGATGATTGTTTAATATTTTAGTCTAGACTAATGTTTAATGTTCTAGTATGTAAACTTGAACATTAATTATCATGTTTTTTTATATTTATCTTCTTCTATCGTATTAATCCGTTCCGAAGAAGACTAAGTACCGTCGAAACGTTAAGCATGTGTATTGTTTATTTAAGAAATTGTTTTTATTTTAATTCAATATCTCTCTGTTGTTGCTCGTGGCCGCTTATAAACATTAATAGCTAATATAAATTTAATAAAAGTAAAAAAAACATTATGAACTACTTTTTTTCTCGATATAGTTAATATGTAATTATTGTTATGCATTTAAATATTAAATTTAAATACTATTATACTGAAGTAAAGGTTTTTAATGTAAGACTTTTTTTGATATAAGAGCAAATTTGCCAGAACGGGGATTTCTATACATTACATTTACGAATTTTAGTTTTTATGTTTATAAATATTTTTTTAATTAATTATAATTTCAATCTTCATATTTATAAATTTTAAATATATACATATATATATATACATATATTTATTTATTTATTTATAAATATAAAAATTAAAATTTGTAAATATAAACGTAAATGTAACGTATAGCGCATCGTCGATTTGCCAACGCGAGACTCGGCATTCGGCGAGACACGAGGAGCGATACCCGAAATGCATGGCATCGTGGCATAGTCGACGCGTGCTAAGCAGCTACGTCACAGCTCAAGCGAGAAGGAGACAGCAGATCGTATGTCTGCCCTTCTCTCCCCGCTCGAAGCTTGCCGAGTGCCGAGTCAGCCGACTGGCATATCCCCTCCATCTGAGTAGTTCGGACACGAACCATAGCACGGACACGAACCATGTGTGTACCGTTACCGAGCGTAACGACGTAGTTGACATCCACTTTCTCAGGCGGCGCGTCAGTATATGTCCGCTGGAACGGAATGATCCCGGTGGCCGCTCTCAAGTTTCTCTCTGATGTGCAGCAGGTGTTGGCGTCCCTCCAGAATGATGTCAATATCGATACACAAGATCGATCGCGCACAGGTCCGCCAATCAGATCACACCAGCACCGCCAACCGAATCCCACGCAGGTCAGCCAACAGAATTACAGGGCATGCACACCTCAGAGAACCGGTGTAGAAAGGAGCAGATCAGATAGCACATGCGCAACAGGTGTTGGTGTCCCTCCAGAATGATTCCCAGAAATTAGGTTAGAATCAAGAGAACATTCAACACGCAAATTTCGAGAATCAGGCGAAAGCACCTGAAGAAATATGAATAGCTCGCGAACGAGCTACAATAGAACATGCTCACACCTGCAACAAAAGAGCCCGAAGGCAGCCAACAGCAGAGATATGTCGAATAAAAACGAGAGCAACACAACAGACGTGCACGCTGTACTCACGAGAGAGAGAGAGAGAGAGAG
>NW_020222988.1:3760-4118 GCF_003070985.1 Temnothorax curvispinosus | reverse complement strand
GATTGATTGATTGATTGATAGATTTATTATGCCCGAGCAACGGCTAAGGGGCAAAAGTGTATACATGTAGTTATAAACATAATTATAAGTTCTCAACAAAATGTAACGTAAGATAAACATATTATACTAATTCCAACGAAACTTAAAACTAACAAAATAGTACCGCTTGAACCCAATAGAAAGGGAGGAGACAGATCACTCAGACTCTGACGAAAGTAAAAACTCGCGAAGAAGACTTTTAAAAGATGCTATAGATGCCGCCGATGTGACTGTACTAGGAAGTGAATGCCAAAAATAAACAGCGGAAAGATGGAATGAATTTCTGTAAGCCACTGTTCTGTGAGCAGGAATATGGAAA
>NW_020222988.1:0-3750 GCF_003070985.1 Temnothorax curvispinosus | reverse complement strand
GATATTTATATCTCGTATTTATATTACATGTACAACGTACATGTTGCTCGACGGAAACCGCGAGAAGGTGGGTTGTGTGAATTTGGCACCCCTACTTTAAAATTTGATAGTTCTGATTAGAGTTCCAGCTTCTTTTCAAAGAGTATAGGAGTACTTATATTTTTTAAAAAAGAGTTCCGGCGATTAACACTACGAAAAAGGCAATTAAAAAATGGGGTGTTAACTTCACACTCAACTTTAAGACCGAATAGTTTTGAATAACTCATTTGAAGCATTTTGACGAGTACTATAGTTTCTGATAAAAAAATTTTTTTAAATTTTTTTAATAACAAAAGAAATTCCAAAAGTTTAATTTTAAGCCAGAATAGTTCTGAGTAGCTCATTTTATTCCTTTCTACAGTTCTAATAAATAAAAAATTGCAAAACCTTAGAATTGTTTTAAAAAATCATCATCAAAAGTTACGCAAATGACGTTCACGGAAGACCTTCGAAGCCGAATATCTTCTTAACTAATGACCGGATCGCTTTCGACCATAATAATTTCTTTCAGAATTCTTAGAGCTCTATCCAAAACTCCTATCAGAACGCCTGAAACTCTTAAAAAAAATTTCTATGCGGACTTGGTTGAATTTCACTCGTTGCATCTTCGAAGTCGAATATCTTTTTAACTAGTGGCCCGATCGCTTTCGACCATAATAATTTCTTTCAGAACTCTTAGAGCTCTATCCAAAACTCCCATTAGAACGCCTGGAACTCTTAAAAAAAATTTCTATGCGGACTTAGTCGAATTTCACTCGTTGCATCTTCGAAGTCGAATATCTTTTTAACTGGTGGCCCGATCGCTTTCGACCATAATAATTTCTTTCAGAACTCTTAGAGCTCTATCCAAAACTCCCATCAGAACGCCTGGAATTTAAAAAAAAAATTTCTATGCGGATTAATCGAATTTCACTCGTTGCATCTTCGAAGTCAAATATCTTTTTATAAACCGTATAGTTTTTTGTTTTACTTGTTTCAATTAATGTATATTAGAAATAATTGAAAATCATAGTCATGTGTCCTTTCTAAATTAACAGAATATTTTTTGCACAATGCTTGGCTAATATATGTTACTTAAATTTTCTGTATCATCAATGGTTTTTTGCATATAATTTAACTTTTTTTAACATTATCTTTACATTTATATATAATATGGATAAATTTCTGCATTGCATACAATTGCAGCTACAACATTTTGTAAATCTGGCCAGTTGGCCACAATTGGTAGGTCTGTATGTAATATTTGTATTGTGTCAACGTTACAACTAACGTTGAGAAACTGTTATGTTTCGTATTTGAAATTTGACATATATTTATTTCTTGTAAAAATTGCACAAATTTTGTAATCTTTAGCTATAGTTTTTCCGCTGGTTGAAATATTTTGTGTCAATTGTAATAGCCGTAGTTAAGTCTTAAATACAGTTTTTGTAAAATTTTTCTTTTTTTACCGCATGTACTAACAATTGTACAAAAAAATCAAAAGCACATGTATTTTTTATACATATATACTTATTTTTAAACTTAATACTTGCCACTTCTTAAAACTGATATATCCACATGTGATTGTACAATATTTCAGTCTGGAAGAAGGACCATATAAGTTAGACGTTTTGGTTTCTTTTTATCTAATAATTTTTCCGATCCAATCGCAAATTAAAATATTATTTTTGAATATTTTTGTGCTCATATTCTTATTCTTAATGCCATTGTAAGTTGTAAGTGGTACATTATTTACCGACTGTCCACCAATTGGTAAGTGTAAACCGCCTGTGTTATCCTATGGTGCACTCATTGTTGCCACTAGATCTGGCGCTATAATGAACAATCTTCAATTGTTTTTAAATGGCGAAGTGAATGCGTACTGTTGTTCGGCTATATTTCAACGTGCCTCTTTTTCGCCAAATTATTATTGGTATATTTAGGAAAAGATATATACAGATATATATATATATATATATATATATATATATATATATATATATATATTTCAGATAGAAGGAGTAAGTAAATCAGTCGTTTGGTATGTTAAAAATCATGTTTGATATTTATTTTTCTTTATTTAAGTGAAATCGGACGGTTATTTCTATGTATTCTTCTTGAAGTTTTTCTTAACGCTTTGGCTTGTTAAATTTGTCTAAATAAACTGAATAAAGACGAAAAGGAAGAGAACGAAAGAACAAGGAACGAACAGTGAATGTAAATATTTTGAGTAAATATTTTACTGTTAAAATTTGGAAGATGTATATGTCGTAATAAATGTCTGATAATTCGCATTCAATGTTTGTTTATTGTTCGTTCGTTCTGTATATATCCATCTCAAGAAAAACTACTATTTTGTTTTAATTGAGACAGTTGCAAATGTATTTTTAGGATAAAAATACGTTTATAGCATTGAAAAACTGTAACAATAACAAATTAAAAAAAAATTATTTTTAAGAATCTTATTAAAAAATTACCTTGCCAATTAAAAAAAAAATTAGTAATTTGTTGATATGGTAATTGATATTAGTTAATGAGTTTACTTTTACATTTCAATTAGTACACTAATAAATATTATAACTAATTAATTTAAAAAATCTCAAAGCTACACAAAATTTTGAAAGATCCATTATAAATTAAAATAACTTTTATATTAAGAATTTGTAGAAACAATTTCAAGGAAAGAAATATAAGATTACTGTTCTATTTTACTTAGAATTATCATATAAACTGTTCGATTAATAATTAATGTTATCGATTAATTATTTTAATATATTTAATAGGTATTTAGTAATACAAGTAAATATGTACGACGTCGAAAAATTGCTGAAGATATTGACGGATTCCACTTATAGAGTAATCGACAAAAATGGAAAAGTTTTCCTTCCTTCCAACAAAATTTATGCGTTGATTGAAATTGCTATGGATGGTAATCCCAAAACAAAACATGTTTACACCATCGTAAAAAATAATAGGAACGGGATTTATGATGATCTTCTGCGAGCATTCTCGATTACCTTGCCAGATGAAAGTGCAATTGATGGATCTTTTGATCCGAATATCTCAGCTACCACTATAACTGTAGATAAATTTGATATAATAATATTGGCAACAGAATGGCTTCCTATAAAACCACAAGAAAATGTTTATAATGACGGTAAAAAATATGTCACTTTAAAACCTGGATGGATAGACTTGTTTGCTGCGAAAATTTGGGAAAAATCTCGAATTCCTTGCATTTGGTCATTCAAGTATGCCAAAGGTCGTATTAAGGGGTTAGTACAGTGTTTTTCAGGATAATTTTCAGGAATTAATTTCTAACAAAATATTTATGAAACACCAGTAATTTTTTTTTATTATTTTTTATACACATTGAAGATAACGTGTCAAAATTTTGTTGCCTAACTAAATATAAAACTCGTCGAGTTAAGGGGATACTATAGCGAAGGCCGAACTTCCTCGACGTCGGTAATGTCAACATTTCTAATCCTGTTTTCTATGTTATATATCTATATCTGTCCTTGTCTAACGAGGGGCATCTGTCTTTGTTCGATTGCTGCGCCATTTCTCGCTACACGCAATACTGCTTATCCTATCAACCTGAATGTGCTTTTGCTTAATAAAACTTCATTTTACAAAATCTTTTTTTCTAGACGTTGAATCTTAGTTTTATTTACACTATATTGTTCCTACATGTTGTCCCTACGTCGCCTTGGTGTCATTATATATATA
>NW_020222987.1:0-6075 GCF_003070985.1 Temnothorax curvispinosus | reverse complement strand
GAGAGAGAGAGAGAGAGAGAGAGAGAGAGAGAGAGAGAGAGAAATAATTGATTGATATAATTGATATAATTTATTATGCCCAAGCAAAGGCTAAAGGGCAAAAGTAGCAAGGGTAATGTAGCAGTTACAATAATATGGTGATTACAATGCTAAAGCAGTTACAACAATATAGCAGTTACAAGATGTTACAGACAGAAGTTGATGTGAGTTTGATAGAAGTACAGTACTGTAATTACAAAGCATAATACAAAGATACACATGATGTAAATAAGAGCGAAATATTAAAGACAGAAGTTGATGTGAGTTTGATAGAAGTACAGTACTGTAATTACAAAGCATGTGCATGCTCTCTCTCATAAGGCGAGCAACCAATGATTCAGTATACAAACAATAGATAGGATGTTGAGTATGACGCAATAAAATATAACCAATTTTAATAATATACACTATAAAATTAAAAACTAACGCAACTTAATAAGTATAATGAAAATAGAATATGATAAGAAGCAAGTAGTACTAAGCAAACTAAACAGTGTATATAAAACTAAGAACTAAGGCGCATTGCAATCTACAAACTAATAACAAGGTAAGAAAGCGCCAGAAGCTTGAATTGAACTAAGCTACACGAAATTGGGTAGACCCAGAAACTAATCCACGATGTGCAACTGAGGACAATGAGGACAATGAGTGATTGGAACGGGCATGTCAAACGAGCTTATCAAGATCAGCAACAGAGTTAATCCGAATAACCGGCATACCATCAGAATGCCTGACGTGGACACGACCCCTCCTCACCCAGACATACGCATAAGACTTGTCCCTGGCGACACGCTTAGTCCGTTGCAATAACTCGTACGTGTCTTTAGGGAGCAGCTCGTTTACATGCACATTCCGATCCGAGCTGTTACCGCAAACCTCCCTCTGTTTTAGTGCTCGATGTGTTCGCTTTTTTGTAATAACAATATCACGAACCGCACTTGAAGCCAAGGTAACAATGAATGATTTAGTATCAAGGACCGGCAAGGGTTGGTCACGAGGCACCACCGGCGAGGGCCGACGAACGACGGCTCTGACATCCAAAATATGACAGGAAAGATCAGGTATATCAAGAGTCGTGAACACGTTGCAAACGCACTCCGAGGGAGTGATCGACATCGTGGTTGGCACACCCGATATAATAATCTCATTCTCAGCCTGACTCTGCGGGACAGAATGAGAATCTCCACGATCACTCTTCAATTCACGGATCTCATTTGTGAGAGCAGTACACTGTTGCTCTAGCGTAGCAATACGCTGACTATTCCGCTCGACACTGCTCGCAATAGAATTTAACTTGTTAAGCTTTTCATTTAGTTCGCTATTTGTTCGCTGCTGTTCCTTCACAAAATCAGAAAATCTAGCCTCTTGATCTTTAGCAAAAGTGGAAAATCTAGCTTTCGACGCCTTTAATTGCTCCATTAATTGAAGCAGATCGTTAGTCGTGTTGTCACTCCGAGACTGCGATTGAGTGCCAGTGCTCGCTGGAGTGGCCATACTATCAAAACCAAGGGATTGCGCGGTATTTTCCTCTTCAGGCGTAAGAGATAAGCTTAATGAAGCAGACAACGATCTGCAGAGAAAGTATAACCGTCTATTTTCGACCGACAACCACCCCAGACGATGTCGGTATAGCGTGATATGTTCATCACGCTTTAAATTAAAAATGAAGCGAATCGCGCAATTTATGAGTCTCTAAAGTTTGGTAAGCTCTTCTGTGACGTCGTTGTACACGAGAGAACAATAGTCCAACAAGGGCCAAATCAAGGAGGTCACAAGTACGCGTAGATTAAAAGATAAGGAGTTTTTATGGAACTTGAGTTTGTGTAGCGTGAAATGTACCCTCCTAGAGATATGTGAGACATGGTTTTGCCATGATAAATCAGAGCTCATAATCACTCTTAGGTTTCGCGTCTGGGTAATGAATGGGGTGGAAGTGCCATTGACAGAAATAAAAGGTAAGTCATTGAGGTTTATTTGCCGAACATAACGCCTGCTACCGAGTATCAAAACCTTGGATTTGCTGAGATTTAGTGACAATCCATTAGTTGCAGCAAATTCTGAGATAACTCCTACATCATGTGACACCAGTTGCAAGGCAGTATTCAGTTGACTAGGGAAACATCTACGATAAATTTGAGTATCGTCGGCAAATATCATGCGCTTGGTAAACCTGAAAAAGGCGCCAATATCATTAATAAATAAGGAGAAAAGGAGCGGTCCCAAAACGGATCCTTGCGGAACACTAGAAGTGACGTACAGTCAATCGGAGAGCTCCCCATCCAGATCAACAACAGCCTGAGAGCGACCAGTGAGGTAGGAATAGATTAGTTTAAGGGCCAGATTTGAAAACCCTAATTTCCTGAGTTTAGTCAGCAGAAGGAGATGACCGACAGTGTCAAAAACCTTACTAAAGTCAAAAAGGACAAGTATCGTTACCTCACCCACGTCAACGCCACTCTTGATATCGTGAAGCAATCGAAAGATATCTGACTGGGTAGAATAACCCTTACGGTATCCTGATTGTCGATCATCGAGGATGTGATGGGAATTGATAAAGTCTACGATTTGACTATGCAAGATTTTTTTAAATAACTTGGAGAGCTCACACAGATTAGCTATAGGCCTCGTGTCCGAAGGGGAAGTAGGAGTTTTTACCTTAGACAAAGAGCGCAATATGGCACGTTTCCACAGCTTCGGAAAATAACCTAGTTTGAGACAACTATTGAAAAATGAAGTAATAAGATTGCCAATATGGGGCAAGGCCAAGGCGATGGCGTACAGTGGTAACTGATCACAACCCGAAGCTAGAGAAACAGAAGAGGAAACACTTAAGGAGTGTAAGTTGTCGTATGTAATTTTAGAAAAACTGAAAAGTAGTTCTTTGGGAGCTATGGACAAGATAATGTCGGAAAATTGTGATAGTGAACAAGAAGGATGACGATTGGAGATAGAGGAATAATGGGAGTTCAGAAGATCGCAAGAAAAGAAGTTAAGTGGAGAAGAGAGAGGTGATTCAATTAAACCAAGATTGGCAAGCTCTCGCCATATCTTGGAAGAATCCGAAATTGAACTCAATCTATCCATGTTAAAGTGCTCTCTAGCTCTTCTCAAGTCGAGCGTGAGTTCATTCCTGAATAACCTATAAATGTGGAAGTCAAGAATGCTGCCAGATCTTCGCGCGACATTGTAAAGCCGGTTGCGATGCCTAATTCGGCAAGCGAGAGCAGCGGTAAGCCAAGGCGCCGACGGACGAATCACACGAAAAGTATGGATAGGAGCATGTAGGTCAAGGTTGGAAGTGATATCGTTGGTAATGGTGCTGAGAAAGCCGTCAATGTCGGGCTCACCGAGACTCTCACGGCCAAAATCAACAGGGAAAGATGAAGACAACATAGAAGAGACAGTCTCAATGAATTGTTGCTCGTCAAATTTCTTATAGCTACGTCAAACTAAGGTACGATTCTTGAAAGACAGAATTTCAAATGAATAGGTTAGCTCAATACGATCGTGACCATTGATGAAAGAAGCATCAGATTTACGAAACGAAAAAACTTTATCCAAGTTGTCGATTATGAAAACATCCAACCATGAGACAGAAGAATGAGTATGAAAAGTCGAATGTGACTGAACAATGTTAAGTGACAGTTGAGAAACTAAACTCTGTAACGATGCACCCCCAAAAATGCATTGTTCCGGCAGGAACACTACGCCGAGACCACCCAGCCGACCACCCGCGGGTAGAAGAACGGGCACGGTGTGGCCGCAAACGGACTTACCGCTTACCGCGGCGACCGCCTTACCGCGCCAAGCGGTGCCGAAGGCGGCCGAAGACCGCCGAACGCAATCGCAGCGTCGGGACGCCGTAATCACCGATCGTTCCGCCGTACCGTCCCGGCGCTCGCGATTGCCGCATAGAGATATAAGAATAGAGTGCGCGAGCGAGCTGAAAAAGCGATATAGGAATAGAAAGAGAAAGCTGCGCAGAATAAAAAAAGAAAGCTGCGCATGGGCCCCTTCTGTCTTTGTTTCGCATGCACGCGTAGACAAAGACAGAAAGGGCCTATATGCAGCGTTCTTTTTCTATTCCTATATCGCAGCCTTTTACGTGCTAGCATATGACTCGCGCACTCTATTCTTATATCTCTATGGATTGCCGTCGCTACCCCCACCACGCCGTAACGCCGCCGCGACGCGTATATAAGCCAGGCGTCGCTGCCACAATTTGCAATTCCTGATCATCCGTCTCACCGACCGCACCGATCTTGAGTTCCCACATTAAGCCAGTCCGACAGAAAGTAGAGCACCTCCGACATTCTCTGTCTTCGCCGAGCTTGTCTCGGCAGACGACCAGCTTCCTTGTTCCTCTGCTTATTTGAAGCCCGTCCGCAAAGAGGGTAGAGCGCCTCCGGCATTCTTTGTCTTCGTCGAGCGTGTCTCGACAAACGACCGGCTTCCTTCCCGAGGATATCCGAACGGGGGCAGAGCGTTTTCTGCCTCCACCGAGCGCTTCTCGATCGGACAGTGGGAATCTCGTTAATCCATTCATGCGCGTCACTAATTAGATGACGAGGCATTTGGCTACTGTTAAGAGAGTCATAGATACGACCGCACCGGGGGGTCTGGGGGGGCGGTTAGCCCCCCCAGAGTCCACCCCGTGGTCGGAGTGCGACTGAACGTTATCAGTACTTCCCTGCACAGCAGTAACGGAACCCGCCACCGTGGATTTGCCCATTACAGAGATACATACCCTTCGGATTACATACTCCCGGTATAGGCGACACCTCTGGCCACTGGCAGACACGGTTTCCCGTAACGCACATATGACTCACATTGTACCTGAGCTGTTCCCCAGGTAGCAGGGTTAAATCCTGCAGCGAGCATGACCTACTCGGATTAGATCAGCTCCACTGACAGGACCGGGGTGCCAAGGCACCCCACTAACAGGTAATGCGCAACATGAGCTTCATAGCGCTGACCCACACTAGGCCTTCTATGCCGCTCACTCGGCTATGCAAAACCTCTGCCCCTACGAGTCCGACACCATCTGGTAGGGCACCGGTAGCCTCCCGGCGGGGCTCCCTACCCCCGTAGTACTTGTGTCGAGCGATCTTAGCTCACGTTTACCCGCGCTTGCTTGAATTTCTTCACGTTGACATTCAGAGCACTGGGCAGAAATCACATACCGCGCCACTGCTCGACGCTTGCAGTCGGCCTCCACCGAACGCTTCTCGGTGGCCGTACTCGCGCCGCTTTTCCTCGAGCTAGCAGCTCGTAGCCACCGCCGAGCGCTTCTCGGTGGTCGACCTCGCGCTACGCTCACCCTTACACCTACCGCGCCGAGTTACCGCGATCTCGCACCCGCGCGTCGCGTCTCACGCCGCATCCGCGCCTCGCGCCATTTACCTTGCGCCGCCCGCGCCAGACCGATCATTGTATCTCGCGCCCGCCCGACCACGGCCGATCTCGCGAATATCTGTTATCGAGGCCTGATTCACCCATTGTACATACCGCGACTATTTATCACCGCCCATGTTAAACCGTTGTAAATACCGCGAGCACTTGTTATCGAATAAATTCTCGTTACTTTTGTTAACCGAGACAATACACTTTATTCTGCCGACCCCGTCACGCTCCTGCTCCTCCGCGCCTTCTTTGAACCCGGACCAGCCGCGAGCTAGATCCGCGCTTCGAAGCCAGGTTGTTTTAACTCTTAAGGTGATTAGATGAAGAAGTATGAAGAAGTAAGAAGATTGCAGTTTAGGTCGCCTGTAATGATAATATTCTTGTAATGATGCATAAATGTGGTTAGGGCGTCAACATACTTACCAAAGTTACTACCTCTCGGCCTGCGATACATGGAAGTGAATAAGAGGGGCGCACCTGCACTGCACCGAATGTCAAGAATGAGGAATTCAGGCTCATTCGAGAAGGCGGAAGGCGATGACGCCAAGACTCGTGCGCGCAACGATTCATGAATATAACAGGCCACACCACCCCCCTCTCTGCCCTCTCTATCCACCCGTAACAAATAATATC
>NW_020222986.1:0-6534 GCF_003070985.1 Temnothorax curvispinosus | reverse complement strand
CTCATCGTTTCATTAACTTCACCACTCCCGCACCATTGAACTTAACACATTTAAATATTTAATGTCCATTAAGATTACGTATTATTATGAAACTTGTTCTAAAAACTAGCATAGCTTGTAACAAAGCAAAAAATATTCTTTGAAAGCCAGCGTAGGTTCTGGCGAAGCATGAAATATTCTATAAAATCTAACGTAGCTGGAGACAGTGGAGACACAGTATGAATCTGTTTTTGAAAGCCTGCTAAGCTTACGACAAGATGAGAAACTTGCTCTGTAAGCAATTTTAGCTTATAAAAGCTTTAAAGATAAAAAGTCATAAAAAATACTATTATATTACAAAAATGTAATAGCTTACCAAGAGCAACTGCAGCATTGATTTCGTACAATGATCTTCTTTTCTCTACTGCTGTCCTACTCGATGTGTGAACTTCCTTTATACACAAGCAGTTGTGGCACATGATTGCGAACACTGAAGCCAAGCCGTATCTCTTCTCAGACTCTACGAAATCAAAGGAGAGTATTGTGGCACACGAATCGCATTTCATTAGCTTGGAAATTTCAGCAATTTTTATTAATCTGTATCCATGCACTTCACATTTAGGGTTTGATTCCACAAATTCTTCTTGATGTATTTTGCGTACTTTTGCTTCTCTAGCTTTTTCCAGGTGTTCAATACTTCGCTTCCTTCGTTCCACGTCTTGCAATTTAGCAAATTTACCACCGATCCTGAGTTGGTTCATTTTGGAAATTTGAATGTTTGTGCCGAGCTCTGACATTTAGGTTAGGTTATATCACAAGTACCAAGTATACCAACCGCAAGAACTGTGCGGCGTTGCCAAGCCGCTGCCCTCATCTCGTGCATGCGGAAAATTGTTTATTTAAAAAATTACATGCACCTTGTGATATCATATCGACTTTTTCCATCAAAAATATTAATGCAAAATTACTGTACTTCAGTAAATCGCCAAAATAACGCAATAATTTAATCGAAATAATCTCCGAAGTGGAGCACTCACGAGTTGGCACAAGTTGAAAATTAGTCAAGCGACGCGTTAACACACACTTTATTTTAATTTATTTCAGGCAAAATATTATTCTACAACGTAAAAACTATTTACTAATGGTCTTTTTACGTCGTTAAGAAGCTTTGTGATGCATTATCCTATTTTTTTATATCATATAAATGATTTGATAAAAAAATCATAAACATTGTTTTGACTTCGGCCCTTCATCATCGAACTACCTTAAATTAAAATCTGCTAAATGTATTTGTATTTGTTTCATATTCGTTTGTCTTTTTGTTTTTATAATAATGTCGGGCGTAGTTAGTTTACAATTTTTATTCATACTTATTTTTTCTGTTCGCTCTATTTCGATTTTTTGTTCCGCCTGATCATTACATTGTATAGTTAGTTTTTGTTTTTTTGGCGTTGAGAACGTTTGTGGTTCAATTAATGTTATCCATAAAGTTACGTTTGACAACATCTGACGTTTTTCGCAAGTGTTCGCGAAATTGCTGATTAATCCCGACGATGGGAGCGGGATGAGAAGGACGCGCGTGGAAAGTGTTAAACTAATTATGCACTTTATTTTGTGTAACTCAGACCACAGTCTGAGCCGTCTTTAATGTGTCAAAATTGTTACAGTTTGACCTGAGAATCGATGAGCGGTGTATAAAATGAGATGTCTATATAGTCCGTGTAAATGAGAGGCAATTATATGAATTGCCGTCCTCCTTGATGAGTCGCCCATGAGCCGGTGAGACACGTGGCGGTCGGCACTCGCGCACGTGTGAGCTTGAGTCGTCGTGTTGAGGCACCAGAGCTGTTGAGCGGTCTATATCACACGTTGTATGAAAGTCTATGCAGCGTGGTCACTGCGATGTGCACGATTAACCGAAGTCATAATGTAAATGTACTGAGCACACGTTATGCGTCTAGTCACCGCGCGGCCATTTGTACAAGTACGTCGATCGCGAGGAAGACGTTGGCGATGAGCGCGCCCGTGCGGGCGCAAGCTGCCGCGGTGATCGAGCGTCGTTACCTGATCGATGCTGCCATCTGATCGGACGGCGCAGCGTTAACGGAATCTCGAACAGCAGGTATTTACATATCCTGGCGCTTTTATATAAACTTGCACCTCGCATGGTGCGTTGGCTTTTATAAAATGTCACGTTCTGACTGTTATTGTTCGTCCGTTTTTTGGTCAATGCATTTAAGCAATTTACCAGGGATTTGGACAAGTCGTGTGAAGGATATTATTATTATTATTGTTATTCGGCACCGAAAAGATATCTAAGTTTATAAACTTTGTAACGAGGATCACTTTTGTTTATCTGATTAAAATGAGGATAATCGATGTCGAAATCGACAGGAATAGGTTTAAATGGAGGTGCGTTTTCTAGTTGTTGCAATTGGTAGAGGAGGGGGAGAGGGTCTTGATTAGAAATGGCTGCTTGTTTAATCTGGAACCTAATCCTTTTGATTTGAGTTCGTCTGCCTACCTTTTTCGTCATCTAACCCGGATCCTCGAAAATGAATTTTATAGCTCGCCACACTCTTCGTCAGCGCTCAAAAGCCAATCCGCCACACTGCTCGCCACACTCTTCGTCAGCGCTCAGGTCGGCAGCGTAAAAGCCAAATTCACTTTCGGGAATTAATAGTGATTCTAAAGATCAACTCCGTAATCGCCACGCTTTCGGCAGCAAAGGTACCTGCTCGTCACACTCTTCGTCAGCGCTCAGGACCAATCGCCACGCACTATGTCAGCGACAACTGCGAGTCGAATCTTAGAAGTGATCGATTAAGAATTTAACACGAGATGAAATTCCAGATTTCGAGCTTATTCTTTTTCAAACTTATCTTACCTTTATTCTTAAAATTTAATACAAGTAAGTTATGCGTAAGGCGCGGTCTTAAAATACGGAGACTAAGTCCCAAGATCGAGCGCGAATGCTCGGATTTAGAAGTACAGTCAAATGTAGGAACTGACTGTTTGGAATTGAGTGAGATTTAGAAATGGCTGAGCAATTGGAATGCTAGAGCCGAAGGACTATGTGGCTGAGCAATTGAAATGCTAGAGCCGAAGGAATGTGTGTAAGGAATCGAAGCTCGGAACTATCTGATTCTCCGCGGCGTTTTCCACCCTATTTATACCCGAAAATGACCAGAATCTCCCGCGCGAGATTCCCGCCATTTCCGCGTCTTAAAGGGGAGGTTTTTCTAGAAGCTTCTAGAACATTCTAGAAGCGTAGTTTTGGGCCTCATCTGGCCCCCAGCCCTCCAACGGCAACGGCCGTCTGATAACCGAAGGATAAAACAAACATTTGCGTTGACCTGAACGTTCGCTCGGGATTCCGAGCTAGCGTGCGTCGCGTCTAAGCGTTCGAATTCTCCAACGTGTCATCCGAAATTTGGTATAAAATTTCCGTACGTAAAAAAAGTATACCGGGTAGTTTCGGTTACATATATATTTTATTCCGTCATACAATTATTTAGATCACACTCCTCTAACGTTATGTAATTATGATTTTCTTTATCTATCGCTAAAATGTTGTGAGTAATTCTTAAAAATGTAAAAATATTTGCGTGGTTATAGACAGGTAATAGTGTCTTTCTTATTATTTCATACACGGGGTATGCTACCACGGGAAATTTAATTAACGTGTAAATATTCGGGTTATCATAATACGCGTTAATTTCAACGTAACTCTATATCGTTCCAATTTTCTAATCTAATTTTGAATGGGAAATGAGATCCTCGCGCCAATTGTGACGTCGCCTCTTTTATTCCGTTATTATATTTTCTATCGGTAATAAACGAGTGAGTATGATTTCTTCTCGCGAATATGTGAGGTAATCTGTCGTATCTTTCACGTCTTCTATTAGATCTTCTGTAATTGTAGTTATTATTAATAACTGTTCGTCTATTTCTTCTCTTCTGGCTAACTTGGCTATTTCCTGCTGTATTCGTTTCGTGACGTTTGTCAGCAGTTGTTCGTTATAATATAACGATTTTTCTAAGGCCTCCATGTGACTTATTGTGGCATTTATCACTTTAATTGATTTTTCGCGGTGTGCCATAGAGTCTGTTGCTGATTTTGTATCAGTTCAAGCTTCTCATGTATGTGTTGTGCGTCGTCGGCATCCATAGTACCGAACAGCGTTTTGCTGATCGTGCCGATCGCATCTATTAAACCACGTTTGTTATCGTTTGTTTTATATATATAGTTTGTAATTTCGTTAATAATTGCGTTAATTTTACGTTATCTTTCTCTATTGTATGGAGAATATTTTGACACATCTGCTGCGTGTCTATTGCGAGTATCGTTTCGCATAATTCCTCGGTTTGCTGCAAAAATTCTTGAAGTTGGTGATATCGGTTTCCTAGGCCTGCTACGTCGATTCTAATAGCTAATTTTCATGTAGCTTCTACCTGTTGTAATATTGTCCGGTTTTTTCAAAGTATATTCCCGGCTCGTTGCTGAATGGTCGTATCTCGTACGATGGTGCTGTGTCGGGTTTCGCTTTTTTCGCGAAGTACTGAACGACTAGCAGCATCCTGTAAGATAAGGACTCAAGTTACTTTTTCTCCAAATTTTTTTTCTTGGCTTGATCCTACCTTCTGCTTACATTTTTTTTTTCGCGCATTTAGTGTGTCTTGAGGCTTTGATTTGAGCACATTATTTGTCTGAGCAAATTTATTAATATGAGGTGCCTTGATTGTGATCGGTATTTTGCGCCGGCGACCTGTGACGCGTGCCTGCGCTATTCGTGTGCGTGCCGCGCCTTGTGACTGTAATGTGGGTGCTAGTTTGAGTGCGAAGCCCTTGTCGCCCCCCCCTCCGCCTATGAGGAGGAGCGTGCCATTGTCATTCTATCCTTGTTTACATCTAATGAACGAGCAAGATAGAATGATGCAAATCGCCACGGCCGAGGTTTTCAACGAATAATACATGTACTTAGCGATCAAATGAATACATTATTCATGTCTTAAAATATTCTCTGAAGTTTCCAGATTTCGTACATACCTTGAAAATAAGGGCTTGCCGAATGTTTTGCTCTGATATATAAGGTTAAATAAGTAGTGAATCCAATCGCATATTGCTTTACTCGTACTGTCATGCCTGACATAACCTAAATCGAGTCCAACTGCACTACTATTGATATTTTTAAATTAGTAAATAATTAAATACGATTAAATCGTGCGTGTAAAATCATGTTATATTATTATAATTATTGGGATGTTGTGTAATGTTTGTCAATATGTTTGTTTTCAATTACTTCATGACAAATTGTTACTTGACTAGCTGGGTCTGCAAAAGGACCACCTTAACAAAAACAAGAATATAAATATTTATTATTGAAAAGGCATCGAAATGACAAACTGTTAACGGGTGTTGCCCGGGTACAATCTCGAAAGTATCAATTATTGATTAATATCGTGTTAAATATTCGTGAAAACGAACGATGTGTTAAGACTTCTTAACAGTAATCGCTTATCGCGAAACTTGTCTTTCATATGCGTATTATACGATTTCTCGAATAACGATATTCTCTAAGTATCACGTCCGCACTTCTAGAAGGATCGTCGAGGAAAGACCTCTACCCACGTCCGCACGCTACGCTGGTCGCTCGCAGAAAGATCACGAAGTCCCCTCGGAATCTCCCTTCTACCGCTTCAGACATGCGCAACCGGCGCGCCGCGGCGCTTGGATGAACACGCCTCGCACATTTGGCATGCCCCCTTTCGCTCTATCATATAGCTGTCTCTCTTGTTTTACATTCCTTGTCGACGTAAACAATCTTATCTACAATCAAAACATGCTAACAGGAAATTTCCTAAATCTCAACGTAATATTACGAAAATTATGAAATTGAAAATGTTAAATATTAAATATTGAAAATGACAACTATATGATCTTCTCTTATGCCTTATCAGTAAACCTTAAATCTAATTAAACTATTCCTGTGATTATCAATCCATCAATGTAGAATAATCACGCACCCTAATTAATTACGTTATTGCAAATGCGTTAATCTAACAAATATCAGTTCTTACATTAGTTTACTTTAAGGGGTCATGCCTAGTTAAAAAAGTCGAAAAAAATCGACTTTTAGGTTTTTGCATATTCTAAAAGTACGCCATTTCAAGAATGTTTTTTGAAAATTTCATATCAATCAAACGAAAATTGTCAAAGTTATGCAAATTTGAACGTACCGCTCCGAGAGCAGATAGCGCGCGGCGGCAAGCAGCGCGCAGCAGCTGCGCGCTCAAGGTCGGCCCTACTTCGATTTTGCTGTATTTTGCTTTAATTTTCGCGTGTTTGCTTTATTTTTTACGATGAATTCGAATGAAAAAGTTACACGAATCAAAAGACTTTGCTAGGAGCGCGCAAATCAAGGTCAAAGAAGCGAAAACAATCTTTCAATCCTAGACAGCGGAGATAAACAAAGTAAGTTTTAGTGCATCTAGAAAAAAAATCGAGTTGCAGAAAAAGATCATGGTGCCGCAAGATAATTCTATAGAATATAG
>NW_020222985.1:0-3407 GCF_003070985.1 Temnothorax curvispinosus | reverse complement strand
CGGCTTTTGCATAATGACAACGATTGGCGCACGGCGAAACGTGACGCAGTAGCCAGTTAATTTATCGCTTTTTCGTATAAGCGAAAGAATAGGTAATTGGCTACCGCGTCGTAATGTATCTCGAGCGTGGCAAGTGCGGGATGCATATGTGTGCACACGGCATTACTCGCGAGTACGGAGAGAGGCGGGGGAGGGGGGTCGGACTCACGCCCACAACGCCTGCGTCCGATTGTCATTTTCAAAGTCGCGAATCGTAAACATGTCTGTACGTGCGTGCGTGTTCATCAGTCGCGTCGAGGTTATTATTCGATCAAGGCCCGCGGCGTAGTCTCGATCTGTGTGCAAACGCGTCAAGACGTGTTTCGTTCGGTATAGAATTTTGTGAAAATTGACGATGTAATATATCATCCGTGTGGTAGTGGGTTAATATACGAGTAAAAAGAAGAGGAATAAAAGCATATATTTTGAGTAATGGTCGTATAACCCCTGATCAAAAGAGCTTGAACCAATATTGTCTGAACTAGTCATCAAGGTCCAGTGGCGGATTACAAACTTGACGCTCTACGCATTCGAAATTTTGCCGCCCCTCAAACTTGATTTTAGATTAATTTTAATTATCAATTTATACTTTGTTCACGTTACTCCAGTCTCGAAAACCTTCTGTCGCCAGATGAGAAGTTCCACTAAATAATCGGCACACGCACGATACACAAAACAAAGTCTTTTTTATAGGAGAATAAATCAAATATTTCCGCAGCTGATTTTCTCTATTCGGAAATTGTCGATAAAACGCGCTTTTTGAAAAAAATCGTTCTTAGTTACTAATTTTTTTAACTGTTTCATTATTAAACAATATTATTTTCATCACCCTGAGTAATTGGACGGAAAAACGTATGTAGCGTTTTCGTCTTTTCCAACAGCTCGTCTTCTTTCTTTCTTTTCTCTTTTCCAATCTTCTTATATTGATATATTCTCTTAGTCTTTTTCGACCGTCGCTTATTTTAATGCTGTACCCGTACCGACTCGGTCTGTAAATAAAACTAGAAATTAGACTGTCGATTGTCGGTGATCGGGCATTGTTTTTGTCAGTCGTAAACTCTCAGGAAGAGCGGAGTGCGTTATTTTACCGCATTTAAGTAAAATAACAGTTATTCTAGTTTTATTTACAGACCGAGTCAGTACTGCATTAAAATGAGTGATGGTCGAAAAAGGCTAAGTGGATATCAATATAAGAAGATTGCAAAAGAGAAAAGAAAGAAAGAAGAGTTGTTGGAAAAGACGAAGACGCTACATACGTTTTTCCGTCCAATCATCCCAATCACTCAGGGTGATGAAAATAATATTAACAAGTCCATTCTCGAGGGCCAGGTACAAAATACAACCGGAAGTGAAATTTGTAGTACTTCGAGCCAAGGTTCGAGCACTACATCAGAACAAGTACTATATCAGTTACAAAAACAAGAGATTGCACTGTCATTGACTACAGAAGACGTAAGTGGCTTAGGTTTAGGCTCGGTGAGTGACGATCCCGCGGAATGGAGAATTATTAACAGACCCCTACCACTTCCACGTGCTCACCAAATTTGGAAAGAAAAATTACAATCTCGCCCAAAAATTTACCGCTTCCAAAAATCTGCCGCCCTACGCTTCAGCGTAGTTAGCGTATAGGTAAATCCGTCACTGTCAAGGTCGTCGTCGTCTTCGGACGTGGATACTCTGTAAGTAGTTTCTCATATATATTTGTACGCGTGTAAAAATACATGAGTCGTATAATTTACCCCTGCTTGTAATATATGCAAGCATTTTTTACAGAGAGTCATCCGTTCCGAATTGCGCATCAGACGCATAGCGTATTATTTGTGTTTCGTCCGGTATAGAATTTTGTAAAAATTGACGACCTAATTTATATCATCCGTGTGGTAGTGGGTTAATATATACGAGTAAAAAGAAGAGGAATAAACGCATATATTTTGAGTAATGGTCGTACAGCCCCTGATCAAGGGAGTTTGAACCAAATATTGTCTGGACTAGTCATCAAAGTCGTCGTCGTCTTCGGACGTGGATACTCCTGTAAGTATTACATTTTTTCTTATATATTTATTTATATATACTAGTTTCTTATATATATGTACGTTTGTAAAAGTACATGAGCCGTATCATTACCCCAGCTTGTAATATATGCAAGCATTTTTTACAGAGAGTCCGTTCCGAATTGCGCATCAGACGCATAGCGTATATATATTATTTGTCTTTGATGTTCATCGAACATTTAAGAAGAATATAAATAGTGCTCTGCGTTTTGATGTGCAAATTCGGAACGCACCCAGAGGTTACGATACAGAGTTCATGTATTTCTACAAATATATTTATTATATGCATTTATTTGTTTTTTTCTAATTCTGTTTTTTTTTTATTCCAAGATTTAATTTTGCTACCTAGTTGTGTCATCCCTGACAACATAAGTGGGAACAGGAACCTGCATGGTGCTACGTTATAGATTAGCTAATATACTAACTAGCTAATAATAATAATCAAAACAGCGAAATTGTTGACGTGTTCGGACGTGGTTACTCATGAATTCTTCCGTAAGTATTACTTGTTACGAGATACTACCGTGTACCTTCTCTTGATTCTCTTGATTTATTGACTACCAAAGACTGGTATAAGTTGAAATAAATAAAAATCTTTTTTAATATTTAGATATTTATTCTTTCTTAATAATAATATAGATTTATTTTATATTTTTGTATGTTTTATATATATAAAAAAAGATTTTTATTTATTCTCCATATACAGTAGACATTGTTATACGACATTAGTTTATATTATTTCCTTGTAGTACTTTCTTTAATTTAATTTCAAATCTTAAGTGACTTTTTTTTGTAATTACATACTTAAAGAATAATTTTTTGTTTATTAAGTAACCATGCCTCCAAAGAAGATTCTTAAAACGAGCTACATAAAGCATCAGGCAGCATCTGCTGCTCGAGATCAACTCCAAGAAATTCTTAATGCTTCACAAGAGGAAGCTATCAATAATGAAATCCATATTGAAAATCCTCGAGCACATATTCAACTTGGAACTGAGCTTCCTGATGATAGGGATGTACCTGCCGATCTGCCCGCTCCCTTGTCCCCTGTTCACGTCAATCCTGACTTCCTGTTTGAGGATTTGCGGCCCGATTTGCCACATGTTCCTATTCAGCATGTTGATATTGAGCAAAATTTAGTTGAAGATATTCTCAGAAGATTTGTTTTCAATGACATCCATCATAACGATGAATTTTTATGTGATGATATTGAACATCATGAACAAGATGATGACGATGATTTATTAACAAGATCTCTGCAACTGTGGAGTAATAGATACAGTATTACCAGTGTGGCTGTTAATGCATTGCTTAACA
>NW_020222984.1:0-1433 GCF_003070985.1 Temnothorax curvispinosus | reverse complement strand
ACACAGCCCGCTGGACAACGAGAGGCGTACGAGACACTCACTCAGCCCGCTGGTCAAGGCGAGGCACGAGAGGACGACACCGAACAACCGGGAGAGACTGACCGAGCCGTGGAGAAGATACCGGTTCCCAGCGACCAATCGCGTACGGCGGACGAGTAAAAGATCCGTGCGGCGCGTTTTATAAGTTTTACGTATTTTATTTTTCATTATCGTATTAATTTTATCCAGTTTTATATAATATCACATATAGTTTATCGAGTCAAAGTTTTTATGCAACGAGTGCAATCGAGTAAGATAGATTTTTTTAGAGACAGTTTTCTTTTAAAAGGTATGGCTCAAGAATCGGATATAGACGCGGAAAAAACGCGAGCGTTTTTACGACGAGCGTTTATATTAAACGAGCGCGATAGCATGTAAGGCATGTTATTATTATTACATTAAAAAAGACATATATTAAATACAAGGCTTGATAAATCTTAAATACACATCCTAACAATCCCAGAGAAAAAAGAATTCTCAGTCTAAATAAAGTAATTGATAGATTCAGTAAAGGAGCCAATCAGAGGCCAACATTTAAAAAAGTAACATTCAGCAATGGATTCGGATAAATTCCGTATCTTAGTTTTATCTTTTATCTTTATCTTATTTGCCAATTCAATTATTTGCATCCTGCTGTTAGCGTATTCCAATGTGGCAAAAGCCAGCCCTTATTACATGTCATGAAAAAGATTGAATATTATAAAAATGAAGTTTAAGGAATACCTAGTAGTCACCCTAATTATATTTATTCCAATCATAATCAATTTCCCAGACGTACAGACCGTCAGCATGATATTTATCCTTTACACACTCTACATCCTATTATTGAGCCTCGAGATCGATCCGCGATTGGTTCCCGAGAACCCATGAGCTATTATGCATGCATTGCGACAGCGAGTGCCCGTGAGCACGAGCGAGGACCAACGGAGTCCTACCGAGTGTATTTTATATTCAATTTATTGTTCTAAGAAGTTTTGACAGCTTAATCGAAATGTCGAGTCACAGCGACCAATGGAAAGAGACCCAGTCAATTTTACGTAAGTTTTTATTATTTTCCATAGATTCGAGCATTTCAGAGATTCTAAACAGTTTGAGAGCCAATAGGATTGATTCCCGGCAGTTTGACATTATTTTATATATTTTTTACGATACATTTTTGACATTGCAAAGCCTTCAGCCAATCAGAGCGCGGAGCGCAACTTTCTATCGCGAGAGCGTCTGAACGACCAATGAGAAGCGAGCATGGTCCGATACAGCGAGATTCGTTCAAAAACGCGATTTTTGCATTATATGTATAATTCATTTTATGTTTTTCCCTGTCGAAACAATTTATATTACTGATTTTATATTGTATGCGATACTTATTCTATACTTACCGTTTGGATACTCACCGA
>NW_020222983.1:546-1305 GCF_003070985.1 Temnothorax curvispinosus | reverse complement strand
GCGTGGCCGAGCGGAGAGGCAAGGGGAGAGAAGTAGGCGTAGCTCTCGAAAATCGCCTTGAATGTGCAACTAATTGCGGTCACTTTTTCAAGGTTTTTATCCGTTATTTATCTGTAATGTACTATACATACAGATTAATGTCAGCATAATTACGGATTATTACTTGCATATTGACGAACTTATTAGATATTATTGCATACAAAATGATAAGAAAATTACTTTGAAGTTTTATCTTATTTATCTGAGATTGTTTGCTGTACATAAAGATTAATGTCAATATAGTTTCGGTATATACGTATTGATTGATATTCCATAAATATGCTGACATCAACCTTTATGTATAGCAAACAATTACAGATAAATAAGATACAGCTTCAAATTAATTTTCTCATTATTGTATGAGAAATTATGTGAATGTCTAAAAACTGTCAATATACAAGTATTCATTAATATTCCGTCATTGTGCTGACATTAATCCTTATGTATAGTAAATTATGGATGAATAACTCAAAACTTTAAATTAATTTTCTTATTATTGTATGCAGAATTATGTAAATATTTAAAAAGTGTCAATATACACCTCCACACTACTGTGCGATGTACCATGCCTGAGCGTGTCAGATTTTTGCAACTTTAAGGGTCCATTTTACCTTGATGAGTCTTTTAGAGGCACTTTTCTGCGAATTTTTCTTAGGCAAGGTAAAACAGACATCAAAACCATTTTTTTGCATAATATTTATCTATCTTTTGTCAACATTT
>NW_020222983.1:0-536 GCF_003070985.1 Temnothorax curvispinosus | reverse complement strand
ACATTTTTCTAAGATTTCATATTAATCGCTGCATGCTTCACTTCTATGGCGCGTGAATATTATACAACTAACCAATTTTGTACAAAAATATTTGAAAAATGTTGACAAAAAATAGATAAATGTGCAAAATTATGCAAAAAGAATGGTTTTGACAACTTTTTAACCTTGCCTAACAAAAATTCGCAAAAAAGTGCCTCTTTTTGAGTCAACAAGATAGAATGGACCCTTAAAGAAGGAAAAGCAAGCTGGATGGTTAAAACAGTATTTTTCGGAAAATAATTACAAAGGAATTAATAGAGATACTAAAACGAGTTTTTTAATCTTATTCTATGTATTTTCTAATATTTAAAAATAAATTTTAACGCAGATACGATTATAAGTTTAAGTGCAGCAGCTGCCAACACGGTCCTTGCTTTTTTTAGGGGTGGTCAACAGAACGTCTCATAGGCCGGTATTCATAATTGGTCCTTTTATATTTAAGACCGCCTCTTCAGTACAATCTTAAGATGGCATAAACCAATCACAGAGCCGTATTA
>NW_020222982.1:22639-53448 GCF_003070985.1 Temnothorax curvispinosus | reverse complement strand
GCACAAAGGGTACCCCACGTTAAGATAGGCAAAATGCCACTGTCAATGAAACGGAAAAATAACTTTGGATCTGCATAAGTACACTAAAAAAAGAATTTTCTACGATTTTTCCGACCATCCATCCCCCCTCCTTTTCCTAGTGGCACCAAAAACCGCTTTTTTCGAAAATTATTTTTTTTCTCCGGTTCCTTTATGTTAAAAATTTTGAAAAAATTTGAGAATATAGCTTATAAAAAGTACTTAACACACAATTTTTTTTAACTTTAAGCGCGTTGAATACCTAACCTAAAAAAATAAAATAAATATTTGAATCAATTTTTTTCTAATTTTTTTGATAGTTGCAGGTCTAATTATTCTAGAAAATTGTATATTTTAGTGTTCTACATGTATTAGAATTTTTTCAGATTTTTCGAAATGGTGGGCCGTACTCATAAATGCAAAAAACCCTATTTTTAGCCACTTTTGGGCCTTTTATGGTCCTCAAATGATTGATAGTGCCTTAACTGACTCTAAAATAAACATAATATATTACTTTTGGATATATGTTGTCAATATTTGATACATTTCGATACGTCTCATATGTTTTTGAGTATGAAATCAGTCATAACTCAACGAGAAAACCCTAATTTTTGTATAAAAGTGCCTATATTTCGTCGCTTTCTGGATTTTTGGTTATTTTATCTAAGTTTTTTTTGCATGTGATTGAAAAATATATTTTCATTATAGCACCACGAACGATTTGCAACTCCAAAATACATTCTACTGAGCCCCAAAATCCACTCTGAGTTGTATTTGGAGGTTAAAAATTCAATATGGTGCTAGAAACTAAAATATTCTGCGCATGCGCCTATAAGCACACGTGCACGCTAGCATGTATGCACAAAAACGCAAACATGCTTGCATTCCCTTCGTTCGACGCCATGTTGAATTTCGTGGCTTCCCATGAGCGATACTTTTTGGTCTCAAGTATTCGGATCTATGGTCAAGAGAGAATTATAACCTAGAATTCTGTTTTTACTGCTGATTTTTAAAGTGTAATTCATTTACAATATATAAATAAATCTTTTGATCTAGGGACATAGTCTAGAACTATATATACTGATTGATAGATAAATTGAATAATTCAATCATATTTCAAACAGGTAAACAAGATGTCCGAAACGAATGATGAACCTCCAGCAAAACAAGCGAAGAGAAATGAATTGAAATGTGTTCATTGTAATACATTCATACGTAAAACAACTGGTGTTCCAAAATCTATTGGTACACGCGACGATGCCATAAAAATGTATGAAGATTTTCAATTTCATGTACAAGTTGGTGATATCATTTGCGCTAAATGTCGTTCTCGACTGAGATGTCAGAAGTCTCTCCTCAATAAATCACAAAAAACTCAAGGCAGTGAACCCTCTACGTCATCTAATGCTGAATTAAATAGTATCCCAGAGCAAGACATGGAATCTGAAGAAATTGTTGTAAATGAACCAGTCATTATTTCTCCGTTAGTGCAACATAGTGATAGTTTGGAGCTGACAGACAGCCAGGTGACTAATCCTGATGTACCGACACAATCTTCTAGTGAAGGTTACGTCGAACCTACCAAAATTGAAGTTGAAATGGTCGATTTGTCTTTTCAAAGGGTAGTCATCAGTCGTATGTATTGTTTCCTGTGCAAATCACAAACTGATATTCAGGATGTTCCATTTGAAGCGAGAATACAAGTTTTTGTTGCTAGAAGAATTTTTATTCCTAGAAGAAATAGGTGTTGTCGTAAACATTTAATCAAGAAGCGATTCTATAACGAAGAAGTACAGAACATAATTCCGTACGCAAATGAATCTTCAATCGAAGTAACGGAATTATCAAAGTTTCTGGATCAGTTATCAGATCAATCTACTGCTAGTCTCCATGGCCAAATCAGCGAATGCAAAATGTCAGAGGAGCGTGTGAAAGCTCTCACAGGGCTCTCGTGGGAAAACATTTTTTCCCTTCAAAATAAGATGACGACCATGCGAAACTCCGAATATCGCAACATCACGCAAGCATTAATAACGTTTTTATTTAAACTAAGAACTGGCATTTCGAATCATTGTATCGCTGCAATCTTAGATCTCGAAGATGAGCAAGTTGCTAAATCTATTGAATCTGTCTTAAAATGTTTTGAAATTGATGTGTTGCCTAAATACTTTGAAATCGATGCATACTCTCGAGATTTTTTTATGAGTCGAACTGCTACTGTTGCCAGCAGGTTGCATGATTTAGAGAATCACTTAGGTTTGGTTTGCGACGCATCTTATCTCCGCCACCAGAAAAGTAATAATAACGCTTACCAGCGTAAGTCATATTCAAGCCAGAAGAAGACACACTTGTGCAAACCGTTCACGATTTGCACGACTGATGGTTATGTGGTCGATGTGGCTGGGCCATTCACTGCTAACAAAAACGATGCTCAGATTTTAAAGCATTTGATGTCCGATCCTAATGGACTTGTTAAGATTCTGCGAGAAGGAGATATTTTCATACTAGACAGGGGTTTTCGAGACGTAACAAGTCTCTTAGAAGGAAAAGGCTACAAAGCTCTGCCAGCTCTGAAAGGTATATATATTACACATGAATAAGTTTTAATTTTTCAGATAAAAACAAATTAAAAACGAATTATTTTTAGGTAAGCGTAATCAATTGACGACGGCAGAATCTAATCAATCACGTTTGGTCACAAAAATTCGTTGGGTCGTTGAAGCCGTCCACGGTATCATCGGACAGAAATTCAAGCTACTCCATCATCAGTTGCATAACAGTATTTTGAAAAATGCAGGATTGTACTGCAAAATTGCATGTCTTTTGCACAATCTTTTTGGTAAAAGACTTAATTCAGATTCTGGCAGACTCGATCAAATCATCGACAGAATCAACGTTTCTAAGGATTTGCAAAATACGTTAGCTCAGGAGGTTGAAGATAACAACTGGAATAGGAAAACTGTACCTTTTCAGAGTCTATCATCTGCAGAGATATTGGATTTTCCTGAGATAACTATAGAAGATTTGAAAATATTTTTTACTGGATCGTATCAGTTATCACAAGCAGTTTCGTATCTATCGGAAATGCTAGAAGAGGATAATACTCTTCGTTTGAGTTACGCAAAAGAACAACATGATATAATCAGGTTCGAAGTCCGTTCACGGCATATCAACAGCAAAGTTTACAAATCTTATTTACAATATCAACCTGATAGTGTGGGATTCAACGGTGTCAGACGTTATTGTTGTAACTGCGCTAATGGTAACAGAACTATAGGGTGTTGCTCGCATATAGCCGCCATAGTTTTTTACCTATCTCATGCAAGATACTTGTCAAGGATTATTCGACCAGCTGAAATACTTACAAAATTGTTTGACTTCGAAGAAGTAACACCAGTAATTGAGGAAAATAGTGACGAGGAAGATTAAAGAGACGATCATGATATCATAAAAATTAATTTTTTTCATAAAAATGTATATATTTTTGAATAAATGAACGATTTCTTTGAAATATATGTATAAGAGGTACAATTTTTTATTATATTTATATTTACATTTACCAATCATATGCAAAAAAACTTAGATAAAATAACCAAAAATCCAGAAAGCGACGAAAAATAGGCACTTTTATACAAAATTAAGGTTTTCTCGTTGAGTTATGACTGATTTCATGCTCAAAAACATATGAGACGTATCGGAATGTATCAAATATTGACAACATATATCTAAAAGTAATATATTATGTTTATTTTAGAGTCAGTTAAGGCACTATCAATCATTTGAGGACCATAAAAGGCCCAAAAGTGGCTAAAAATAGGGTTTTTTGCATTTTTGAGTACGGCCCACCATTTCAAAAAATCTGAAAAAATTCTAATACATGTAGAACACTAAAATATACAATTTTCTAGAGTAATTAGACCTGCAACTATCAAAAAAATTAGAAAAAAATTGATTCAAATACTTATTTTATTTTTTTAGGTTAGGTATTCAACGCGCCTAAAGTTAAAAAAAATTGTGTGTTTAGTACTTTTTATAAGCTATATTCTCAAATTTTTTCAAAATTTTTAACATAAAGGAACCGGAGAAAAAAAATAATTTTCGAAAAAAGCGGTTTTTGGTGCCACTAGGAAAAGGAGGGGGGATGGATGGTCGGAAAAATCGTAGAAAATTCTTTTTTTAGTGTACTTATGCAGATCCAAAATTATTTTTCCGTTTCATTGACAGTGGCATTTTGCCTATCTTAACGTGGGGTACTCTTTGCTGTCGAGCTTTTGTTGGCAAGCCTTGTTCACAATATGGCGCAAATTTGCCGTTGAACTTTTGCTGCCCTGTTTTGCTCGATATTTGGCGTCAATTTGGTGTCAAGTCATGTACACAAGCTTTGCTAGCAAAACACAAGCGTATTGCAGACACAGATCGCACCGGATTTGTCGACAAGTTTTGCGCGTATTTGGTGTCAATTTGGTTACAATTTGCTGACAAATTGTTTACTGGGTTATAAAGGAGAAATTTTGGACAGTTGGGTTGCTTAAATATATTTTATTAATTATCTTTAACCTTATAAATATACTTTTACATGATCACACATAATAATATATTAGTATATAAGATCAAATATGACCATATAAAATTATACTTAAAGAGGTTTAGCCATATAATATTGTTCAAGATTATCTTTCTATTTCTTATATGACCATATATTATCATACATCCACTAATATAAACTAATATAAACTAATATGAATAAATAAGAGGTTTTTTCCCCGGGTTATAAACGCAATCATATTTGATTTATTACTTCGTTGCATTCAACCCTTCCAATTCCGCGAAAACTTATTTCATATGAATCAGTTTAATTTTTCACCCTTTTTTGCCATATTTGATCTGTGATTTTACATTTTACGATTTTGATGCCGGATTCGTAATTAGCAATCTCGGAAACCCCCGCATCTATAGACGTCTATGATATTTTCTTATTATCTCAGTTATATCATGCAGTTACCATGACAATCGCCATGTTATTAGTTGTGCAAATCGCTATATTTATTTCCAACTTCTTGACGGAGTGTACCTACTGTTCTTACTTATACTGTGTCAAAAAGTGATTTTTGCAAGTTTCTGCTTTTTTCGTTGTTTTCAGCTTATTTTGTTTTGAATGTCCAATCAAAATTAAATGAACTTGGTGTAATTTCGTTTTGTTATTTAATTACCCATAAGATTTATTTCAATACTTTTTTCAAATAAATAAAGAGTTTTGATGGGTTATTTTTAAAAATCACAAAAAAACGTGATTTTTTGAAGTTAATAACTATAACACAATTGAGAATTTACTTGACTATACTGGCAATGATTATAATCGTGGTAACAGTTATAATCGTCGTGACAAATCGTCACCGACTTTCGACCAAGGATTCTGGTCATTCTGAAGTTGATGTAATTTTAGATGCTTATAATATAAGCATCTTAATTAAATAATTAAATTTATTGCGAAAAATATTACCTCAGCCAGGGTCACGACGATTATAATCGTTACCACGATTATAATCATTGCCAGTATAATCAATTAAATTCTCAGTTGTGTTAATTATTGACTGGCAAAGTAAATGTTACTTATTCGGTTTAATAACTATAACTTTTCAACGAAACGTTTCCAGACCTATGTGTTTATAGGAACTTTTTTGTTCCAAATTCAATTTTCTATAAGTCCCTGAAGTTTTATTGATCTGACCTGGAACATCCTGTGTAAGATAGAGAAATTGGATTATATAAAAAGAATTCTATAAGAAAATTATATAAAAAATCATACGATGAGCAGCATTTACAAAAATGTAATTGCTGCTCATATTTCATAAAAGGTACATGCCGTGAAAAATTTATTATACGTATTACATTTTTTTCTTTAAATCTATAAAACTTTTATCTAAAACATTTTGTAGTGTAAAATGAAATATGTATTTCATACTTCTACATGTAATAGGTTGGCCAATAAATCCGTGCGGTTTTTTACTTATAAATGTTACTTATAAATAACCGCACGGACTTATTGGCCAACCCAATACATATGCAATCATCCTCTCAACACATCCGATGTATATTAGTACATACATACTTCATAAACGCAGTTGGTACTTCATCGATCCGACGTGTAATATCCAACTTTTACGTCAATAATGTCATGAGTTATATCTGTAATCGCAATCAAGTGATTTATATCTAATGTTAATTATATTGGCAAACACAATTTTCGTTGCATTTAATATTCTTCTTATACCTTCTTGTATTCTTTTGTATATTTGTATATTTTTTTAGATTTAAATTGGAAATATAATCAAAATTTCTCTCATATTGTATAAATCTTTAATTTTATGCTACAACGCATTTACATAGATAATAATAAAATACGATAATAATATATATGATAATAAAATTGAAAAATGTTCATAAAATATTTATTTATAAACAGATTTGTATTTTAGAAAGACTTAACTTCCTTCTAAGAAAAAATAATATTATCTACACGAAATGTACTAATAATTAATTGTAGTAATGTTTTCTAACTGATTACATATTAATAAGATTAACGTGTAACATTATGAAATTATAATTGACTGCGCCATTTTTTGTATGAAAACTAAGAATATATTGAGAAGTACTTTTGCATTGAGATTCTAATATTATGCTTGCAATGAAAGATAAAAAATAATTTTATCTATTTATTACGTACCTTTCGATGGATTGGAGAACGTGCGTATGACAACTGAAAGAACCTTTACCGTTGTCGCCACAAGAAGAGCTACTTGTGTAAAGAAAACCTTTGTGTAAACATTGTAACTTCGATTATTTCTGTCTCTCTAGCATAAGCTGATCAAGCGACACGATAAATGTCCACAACTACGGGTAGACAATACCAAATGGTAAAATACCAAGAACTGCTTTCCCGGGAAAAAAAGATTATATATAATTATATATAAATATATATAATTATACATAATGCAATTATATATAAATTTTGTCTCTATATATGATCATATATAATTATATATAATCATATATGAAAACATAATATTATTTATGTAAATATATATAATTATATATGATCATATATAGTCAATATCATATATATTAAAAAAGAACTGTTAACTTCGATAATAAAGCATCAATAAATTAAGATGTATATTTTTTCAAAAGCTGTAAAATCAAAAGTGAAATGATTTATTCTATATATTATAACTTGGCACTGCTTAACGTGAGACAGTGCCGTGTCTCTTGATACCGTTTTTATACCACTGTTCGACAAATTTTAAATGCGAGAAACGAATCCTATCGAATGCCATCTATTGGATAATCCGAATTTAAAGTTTATATATGATTATATACAGGATAAATGCTTCTTATATATAATTTATATATAAATTATATAAACTCATATATAATCATATAAAAATATGAAAATATGAAAACATGAATATAAGTACGAAATATAAATATGAAAACATGCAAATATGGAAATACGAAATATGAAAACGCGGAAATATGAAACACGAAATTCACTATACTATATTGTAAAATTTGCTTTACTTATCGTAACTCGAAAGTTGCTAACGTATCTGCGATAAAAATATAATATTAACTGGAATTTTCATGGATGATTGATATACATGTTTATATTACATCAAGTCTTAAGTATACGGGCTCATCATTTTGAGCAATTTTTGAATTCTCCCTGCGCTTTGCTCACAGGTTGCGTGGGGTTAAAGTTTAAATTGCAATCGTCCATCTGATTGTAGGATGCGCACCTGGACAGTGCGTAATCCTCTTGTGAGCCGTCTGTCCTAGGGGAAGGCCACCCCAATAAAAAACCAAAACCTTCATGAATGGACAACATACAGGAAGAAACCTTACCACCCCAGGGTGATCGGACATCCAGGGGTCGGCGCGGAGAGCGTACAGTCCCAGCACTCCCCGTGTCGTCGGAATTTTCGGGATCAAGCGATGGGCTTCCAAAACAGTTACTACCACCGGTGTTGACCTCGGGCACCGGTGGCATGAATGCCATTCAGCGACTGCAGACAGTGCGTCTCGAGATCGTCCATAATGAGGTCAGCGAGGATCGGGGAGAGGGGGGATCCCATCGGACTACCGAAAATTTGTTCGTAAAATTCTCCGTTAAAGCAGAACCTGGTAGAGCTCAGGATCAGGTCTATCGTGTGTGTGAACTGAGGAAGACTGAGTTTAGTTTTCTCGGCGATATGATTCCATCGTTTTTCTATGGTAACCAAGTCTTTAGGAATGTTGGTGAAAAGTGCGGTCACATCTAACGAAACCAATACATCGTCATCTTCAATTTCCACACCGCCTATCATATCAACAAAAGACCAGCTATCTTTAACATGCGAATGAGGTATAGGTACAGATTGGTCAAGAGTATCGTGTAATAATCTCGCTATTTCATACAATGGACTACCCACCGCAGAAACAATAATGCGGAGTGGGAAGCCATTCTTATGTACTTTCGGTAGTCCGTAACAACGCGGGAGGTTCCCGTTAGTGCAATTAAGTCGTTTGTATCCCATTTCACTGATGATGTCTTTGTCATACCAATTTTTAATGAGATCCTTAATCTTTGTAGTTATTCTATTTATCGGATTCTTATTTACTTTTTTGTATGTAAAACTATCACTAAGCAATTCGGTCATTTGACTAAGATACGTGCTCTTATCCATAATAACGATAACCTGGCCTTTGTCCACTTTAGTAACAAGATTTGGTTTGTCATACGGTACTTTCGGAACACATCTTATTATAGTTAGTCATTGTGTATTATACGTATCATTGTGACTTTGAATATGGCACGGAACGGAGCTAGTGGAAAAAATAATCTGTCTTACTCTCCTAAAACTTTACATTGCGACTCTCGGAAACTTTTTATTTTTTATTTTTTTGACGTACATTATATGTAAATTTTTACGATTTACCACTGATATGTTCTTCCATCTTTATATTCGACATACTTATATGGACATATTCGTTCTAGCGTGGCGTTCGCACAATGTGGCCTGGACGCAGCATTTGGCGACGCATGATCCATTGTTGCGTGACTTATGTATTGTTTCTCACTTGAGAAGGACCTAATTAAGGTTGAAACGTAGTGAGTTACTTAAATAAATTGATACTGGCCAGTTGGGTCGCGTAATCTCGCATTTAATTTTAAGAAAGAAACATTACAATGGCTATATGGCAGAATTTCTTTTCAAACGTTAGTATGAGTTCAAAGATCGTATTGAGGCATTTTTTCGCGCGATTGTAGTTATGTATTTGCTCGAAATTGACGATTCTGTCAAACTTTTTCAATAAATATGTTTATAAAAAAAAGATAAATACGTTTATTGACTCCCCTCAGGGTTGCAAGGCGTTTTCTAGGGACGTTTCCAACCCTTTATTTAATTCTCATCCAATACTACTCTTCTCCTCTCACTTAACCCTTTGGACCAACGGCTTAACGTCTCTTTCCGAAAGACGGAGCCCAGTTTGCTCCGCACAAAAGCCTATCTTGCACGGAGGGCGCAGCTTTCGGAAAAACATTCCATGTTTACATGGCTCTAGTGAACTCAAATCTGGTTCTTCAGATTACGAGTCTGGCGTTTTACCGCTAGACCACACTGCCGCCTAATAAATTTGTTTATATAAATCCTAATAAACATTAGTTTTACAATTATACAATTGCACGTTTATTAATTAGCATAGTCATTAATGTCGTCACATGGGTTCGTGGCGTGCTTTACAAGCTCGTTTCTCAAATTTTTTTTATTAATAACTTTATGTATATATATAAACGAGCTTGTAAAGCACGCCACGAACCCATGTGGCACCTCGTTTTGCGTGGAAAGTGTATGCGTAAACTATTTCGACATATATATTAGTTATTTTTGCCTTCCAATACTCAAAAATAGCTGCTATATTTGCCAAACTTTTTTTTTATTAATAACTTTTTAACGAATAACGAGCGCAGGCTGAAACCTTCTAAAGGTCACTCAGGAGGGTGACCTTGATAACACACTAAAATATCAAGGTCATCCAAGGTGATCCCCTCCATGTACACAATTACCTTTATTTTTTACAAACTATTAGTTATTTTAATAATAAAGAATTTATTATTATATAGAAAAACATTGATTTATTTTTGTCTAAATACTAATTTTTACGTAACTAGAAATTTTTCTCTAACAAATTACCCTTTTTTTTTAGTAATGCGTAATTTACTTTTACCTAGCTTTTATTATTTTTTCCGTAATTAGTAATTTTTTGTTACTTATAACGACCTGCCGTTTTAAAAATAATTGAACGCGGACTAATTCGCTGGGCTAGGGGTTCGATTGGAAGGTCCAGAGGCAGTAACCAGATTTTAATTCACACAAGCAAAGTTTATTAAGTAATCAAATTAATACAGCGGATGGTTTAATAATGCAGATTTAATTCAGCGGTCAGGCGCCGTGGCGCTCGCTATGACGTATGATGGTGGCGCGGATTTATACAAATTTACGTGGGCGCGGTCGCTGGAATTACATATGTGAGTTACGCGGCTTTCTTACAACCAGGGTTTAACGCTGGAATTACATGAACGGAACGCGATATTTACAAGCGATTTATACGGATGCATACGGAGAAACGGAACGCGAGATTTACAAGCAATCTAGGCGGTACGCAGGAAATTAGAGACGCGGACTATGTACAACGATACGCAGATCTTCCGAACGAAAACGCGAGTCACGGGCGGGAAAATCCGGTGGAATGGAACAGCCGGTCAGGTTGAGGCTGGGCGGCCAGTTGGTTCTAAGAATTCTTGGTACTTCGGCGACAAAACTGCTTGTCCGAGACCAAGTTGCCTTGACCCCGCTGTTTCGCCGTTGCAACCGAGAATTGGTAGTGTGACGGAGTTCGAGCAGCGCCCAAGACCTCTTGGAACGAGGTCTAGATCACTGGACCTCGCTTTCTTTGCCGCTCTGGGAGTCGGAAGGTTGCTTCTTTCGGGATCAGCGGATCGGAGAGCTGTCTCGAGAAGAAGTATTTTTCGTCGCGGCACTGATCTTTTATACACCCCCGGAGTGATAGATTCGGTGTGGGTAGCCAATCTTTGTGCGAGCCGCGCGCCGGGCGGAGCGGTGCGGAATCGCGTTCTTGCACTCGGCGAAGATCGGCTCCCGTCGGCGCTTGTCGGGGTTCCGAGGGGATATCGGTGCCGCGAGCCGCTAATTGCTCGCGCACACGATCTTATGCAAACGATTAAAAATGTGGGCGCACCGAGTCCTGTCTTCGCCCGACGGATGGTCGATCGGGCGGCATTCGGCTGGTGGTGGCCGGGAGTTCGATGCATTTGCGAAGTGCATCGTTACACCACCTCCTCTCTAAAAGTGCCTGAATTTAGAGGCACATCATGACCGGTCGGTGGAGCCCGGTCGGTCCCGGGGTTGTTTAAGCTGGCCTTCCTTGGGACTTCTCTTTGATTTATCTTATGGAGCCGTCGCCGTTAAATCGTACATGCCACCGGCGCGGCCCGAGCCGGCCCAGTCAGAAACGTTTGATTAATACGTCGAATTAACGTCGAAAACCAAATGTCGAAATTCTGGTCGATTCGACGTAGAAAGCGTAAAATATCAATGACTATTCAACTATCGTTTTGACGTCGTTTCAACGTTGAAGTAAGGTCGGACCTCGCACTAATTATATAGGAAATTGAATCTCGGTGAAATCGGGTAATTTTTTAATGTTGTAGCTTATGACCTACTAAACAAAAAATGTAATGGGCACAAAGCTAAATAGTGGACAGTTTTTGAGTTACAATTGACGATTATCTTATTATTGATGTGATTATTTATTACATTGATTTTATAAAAAAAGTCCCTTAAAATCCAGTTGCCCGAATCTCGCGATCAGTGTACAAGAAATTCTTTTTTCCCGCGTGCGCTTAGCTACGCGCGACTCGAGCCGAAGTGGAGGTAGCAAACAAGTGCAATTTGTAAGTCTTGCAACACTCGCTTCTCGCGACGTCGCCGCGTCGCAACTCGTGACAGTGCTACTCGCGACTAGTGCAATACTCCATTCTGTAGATGTTTATAGTTCTCCGAATTAGCTTGGCTTTATTTCTGTTTCTGGATCTTAGCAGTCATTTAGCTAAACCGAAAAGTGTTCCAAATCCATCATAATCTATAAATAGTATGTTGTATTATTATAGTGTTTGTAAAAGTAAAATAGAGAAGAAATGTCAAACATTTTACACTTAGAAATCAAAGAGCGCAATAATTAAGTTACACTTTTTTTAACAAAAGACGATTTTGATTGTCAGCTGTAAGTTGCCGATGTTTGTAGGTTATGAAAGGTTCAGAACAGTTCTCGGTTTAGTTAAATCGCTACCAACATCTACAAATACAAACAAAAACAAGCCGAGCTTGGTTCGGAATACACTCTGTACACGCGTATCAATAGTGGTTGGTTTGGTAAACGTCGTTGCTACTCGTTGCACAAGTATATCCATATCATAAAAACTGCGCACATTTACTAATAAATCGACAATTGTCGATACGTATGTACAGAATAGCCCTTGAGAAAAAAGATGTGAAATATTTAAATTGCGCCAATTGCAAAGAGAATATATATATTGCTTTGAAAAATAATATAATTGTTGTGCAACTACTTTTAAAAAATAAAACTCAAGTGGTACGTATTTTTGTATTCCCATTCAAGGGTCTTCCCATTCCAATCTAAGCTTTAATTCTTTTTGACAAAATTATAATATTACAAAGAGTTATTTTAATCACAAAGAATTAAAGAGATTGTTGACGCAATCATAGTTGACGCTCACATAGCTTGCGAAAACGCTCTCTTGTTAGAGCCTTTGTGAGAATATTAGCACGCTGATTCTCTGACGGAACATACTCTACTACTATGTCTCGACTTGCACATTTTTTTCGAATGTAATGAAACCTTACATCTATATGCTTCGTTAACTTGTGATACACCGGATTTTTGACTAGCTTTATAGTGCTTTGATTGTCGATGTACAAGGTAGTTTCACTTGCACATGGACATTCGATGTCATACAACAGTTTTCGCAACCAAACAGCTTCTCGCGTTGCAGTCGATGCCGCTGCATATTCTGACTCAGTAGTGCTTAATGTTACCATCTTTTATCTTTGCGCAGACCAGGTGACTGCACCATTTGCCAAACAAAAAACATATCCCGTAGTAGACCTTCTCGTACCGATATCTCCCGCATAGTCTGAATCTAAGAATACGACTAGGTCAAACTTGCTACCGCCGCTTTCATACTCTATACCATAATTGACAGTACCACTCAGATATGCAAAAATGCGTTTTACTGCATTCCAATGCTCGAGATTGTGATTATTCAGATCTACTTACTGAATTAACGGACTTGGTTAGTGGATGCGTGTGTGAGTGGGTGCGGAGAGCGAGCGTTACGTAAGATATTGCCAACGACTGCGTTCACAGATAGATTCGGAGTGTAGGATAAAGGGAAAGGGGAGGCAAACGGCGGAGGAGGCGATAGAAGTGGAGGGAAGTAGGGAGACGCGAAGGGTGAGAATTAATTAAAAGGGTAAAGAGACGACTAGGTGAGAGGTAGGATAGAGACGACTAGGATAGAGAGACGAGAAGAAAGGCTAGGGATAAATAGGGGATTTTGTGCGTTTTACATACGGCACGGGGCACAAAGTATAGATGACATACGGCATACAGTAGAGTAGGGTGACAAGTGAGCGGCTGTGAGTAAGGCCGAGTCCGCATGCGGCGGGCCCGTGCGTATTGTCAGGCGACGAGATAGGAAAGCGCGGGAAACGCAAGGCAGTACACCTGAAAAAACACCACCTGGAGAAAAGGGAATGAAAGAGAAGGGGAGAGATACGGAAGAGGATGAAAAAAGGAAGAGTGAAGAGGGAGCTATGATAGCATTACTGAGAAAATTAAAAGAAGAGATAGCAGGGACAAGGAATGAGATAAGGGAATTAAAGGAGAGCTGGAAGGCTAGGGAAGAAAGAATGGAAAAGAAGATAGGGAAATTAGAAGAAAGAGTAAAAGAACTAGAGAGACAAGGAGCCGGAAAAAAAAGGAGGTTAGAAGAAAAGATAGAAGAAATAACGGAAAAAGTGATGGAACGGATAGGCAGGAGAAAAGGACAGGAGCTTAGACAAAGAGATAAGGGCGAGTCGACGGGCAAGATAGGGGAAGAAGTGAAAAGGCTGAAAAGAATAATGGATAAGAGAGAGAAGAAGGAGAAAAAGAACAACATAATCATAAGAGGACTGAAGAAGGGGAAGAACAGCTTAAAGGAAGAGGCTAAAGTATTTCTGGAAAAGGAATTTGGGACCAAAGAAAATGTAAAAGTAGGCAGGGAAGGGAGGAAAGCAGTAATAGTAGAGATGGAAGATTGGGAGGGAAAGGAAGCAATAATGAAACGGAAGAGTAAATTGTTCGGTGGAAACATATTCATTGATCATGACCTGACGAAAAAAGAGAGAGATGTGCGAAGGAAATTGAGAGAACGGGCAAGAAAAGAAAGAGTAGAAGGAAAGAAGGTAAAAGTAGGATATAGAAAAATGTACATAGAGAATGAGATGTATGTGTAGAATGAGGAGGCAGAGGAAATAAGGAAAAGGGAAAATTTTTAAAAACCGGCCGAGAGAAAGGAATAGAGGTGCGAGGAACAACGGGAGACAAAAAGAAGAGGAAGAGGAGAGGAAAAGGAAACGGAGATGCAAACGTAGAACTAAAGGTAATATTCTGCAATGTGGCAAGGCTGAAGAAGAAAGACAGAGAATTCTGGGAATACATAGAAGGATTCGATATTATAGGACTATGCGAAACGTGGATAGAAGAGAAGGAATGGGAGAAGATGAAGGGGAATATGTCAAAAAAGTTTGTATGGAAATGTCAATACGCGATTAAAGAGAAATGTAAAGGTAAGGCAAAAGGAGGTATAAGGGAGAGGGTAGAGTCGGATCACCAACCCTTGGAGGTAGAAATAAGCGGAGGATTAGAAAGATTAGAGGAGAAGACGCAAGAGAAGACAAAGGAAGTAATATAGTGGGACGAAGAGAGTCTCAAGAAGTATAAGGAGAAAGCAGAAGAGGTAGAGGTGAAGGGAGAAGAAGTAAAGGACGCATGGAAAAACTTGAAGAAGGCAGTAGAAAAAAATATGGTAAGGAAAAGGATCAAGATAAGGAGGAAAAAAATAGGAGAGAAGGATTGGTGGGATGAGGAGTGTAAGAGAAAGAAGAGGGGGCTGAAGAGGACATACAAAAGATGGAGAATGGGGAAAGAAGGAAAGGAGAAATATGTGAGATTAAGAAGAGAATTTAGGGAGATGTGTAGAAGGAAGGAAAAAAAAAGACTAGAGAAATATGAGGAAGAAGTGAGAAGCACGAAAACGAAAGAGCAAATATGTAAGATAACAAACAAAGAAAGGAAGAAAAGAGTACCCATCAAGAAAGATATAGAGATGGAGAAATGGGAGAAACATTTTATGCAACTGTTGGGAGAAAGTAAGGAGGACTCCTAGAGGAGAGGTGGAAAGAAGAAGCAAGAAAGAAGACGGAGATCCAAGATCAAAAAATTGAAGAACAGATTAATAACTTAAAGAGGAAAAAGGCGGCAGAAGTAGATGGGATAGCAGGAGAAGCATGGAAGTTCAGCGATGGACGGATAAAGGAAAAGCTGAAGGAAATCCTGAAAAAGGTGTGGAGAGGAGAAGGCTTTCCGGAAGAATGGAGAGTAGGGCTAATATCTCCAATTTTTAAGAAAGGTGACCCGAAAAACGTGGAAAACTACAAGGGAGTCTCCTTGTTATGTACTGCGTACAAGATCTTTGCAGGGATATTAGCAGAGAGGGTAAGGAAAGAGGTAGAAAAGAAGAAAATTCTACCGGAAACCCAAGCAGGGTTTAGGAAGGGCAGAAGGACGATGGACAACGTATGTGTTGCAGCACGTGGTCAAGAGAGAATTGAGGAAGAAAGGAGGAAAGGTATATGGATTCTTTGTGGACCTAAAGGCGGCCTTCGACAGAGTGGATAGAAAGATTTTATGGAAAGCAATGGAGAAAAGAGGAATAAGAAAAGGGATAATAGAAAGGATCAAGGAAATTTGTGAAGGAACAAAGAATGCAGTTAGAGTGGGCGGAAAAATCTCCAACTGGTTCTGGACGGAAAAAGGAGTAAGGCAGGGGTGCTCTCTGAGTCCGATACTGTTTTCGATAATGATCGCAGATGTGGAGGAGGAGATGAGGACAGGACAGGCGGGCGGCATGAAGGTTGGAACAGAAAGAATATGGACGCTAGAATTTGCAGATGATCTGGTGTTGCTGGCAAAAAGTGTGAATGGAATGAAGGAGATGATAAGGAGACTGGAGAGATATTTAAAAAGAAAAAAACTGCAGTTGAACAGTCAAAGATTATGTGCTTTAGAAGAGGAGGAGGCAGAGGAAAAGACGTGGGATGGGAATGGGAAGAAAAGAGATTAAAAGAAGTCAGGGAATACAAGTACTTGGGATACGAGCTGAGGAGGAATGGAAGCGACGGTGGACAGATTAAGAGCGTAAAGAAGAAGGCAAATATAGTGATGAGACAGGTATGGGGGTTGGGGAAACGTAGGTTCAGGGATGACTTTAGGAGAAGGATGATATTATTTAAATATTTAGTGCTTGGGGTTATAATGTACGGGGCAGGGATTTGTGGGGATGGAGAGAAAGAGAAGAATTGGAAAGAATACATAAAAAGTATGTAAAGTGGACCCTTAACCTCGACTCCTGTACGCCGGACTATATAGTTTATAAGGAAACAGGGAGAGTAAAGCTAAGTACAACTGCGGGAAATAGAGCAGTAAGATTTGAGGAAAAGGCTATGAGGGCGGGGGAAAAGAAATTGGTAATAGAATGCGTGAAGGAGAGAGAAAGAGAGAAAGAGGGAGAGGGAGAGGAAGAGGAAGAGGGAGAGGGAGAGGGAGAGGGAGAGAGAGGGAGAGAGAGAGAGAGAGAGAGAGAGAGGTGATGATGATTAATCTTTATTAGCCTTCTCGGCTATTTATATACATACATAAAATATACAGCACATTACAATCTCGCAACATTGTGTGTAACATAATCTTTCAGCATTCTCTTAAATTTATCTACTCTATCACATTGCTTTACCTCTGCAGGTAAATCATTATACATTTTAATACCTTTATAAAAAACACTCCTTTGTGCCTCACACGTTTTTTGCAAATGTACAGTTATATTACCCTTTTGTCTCGTCTCCCTCTGATTACTTTCACCTACTAAATCTAGCCTATTTTTCAACATATGTGGTAGATAACCTCCTAATATCTTAAACATAAATATACATGTATTATAATATATTCTCTGTCTTATTGACATATATTGCAAGGTTTCCAGCATATGTTCCACTCTGGTATTCCTTTTACACTGCACTATTTGCATAGCTCTATTCTGCGCCACTTGTGGTTTTTTAATTTGCGTCTCGCCCATCCCCACAATCACTGTTGCACAATATTCAAAATGCGGTGCAATAATCGCCTTATACAGTATTTGTCTACTGTACGGTGTCAAGTAGTGACCTATTCTATTTAAAAAGCTAGTTTTCTTCCCTATCTTTTTTAACATATAATCACAATGTTCAGCAAAAGTGAGCTTACTGTCAATCATTACACCTAAATAGTTTATTACTTCCACTCGTTCTAACACATCGCCATTCATACATGCTATTCTTATCTGACCTCTAACTTCCTTTCTAGTACTTCGAACAATCATATATTTTGTTTTTTTTTTTGCATTTAGCTTCAACTTATTTAGGTTCATCCACTCTTCTATCTTATAAAATACATCATTCATCTTTTTATTAAATTCCTCACTGGATTCTCCTATTACATAAATCAACGTATCATCCGCAAACAATTTCACATTACCATCCATCGGACATGCGTTAATTGTATCATTAATATACAATATAAAAAGCAACGGACCTAACACCGACCCCTGCGGAACACCATGGTCTATTACCATTGGTTTGGAAAACTGACCATTGAATCTGACTTTTTGTGCTCTGTTATTTAAATATGACTTTAACCAATCCCAGACCTTACTCCTTATCCCAATCTGATACAATTTATTTAATAATCTCCTTCTATCTACAGTCTCAAACGCTCTTTTTAAATCCATAAATATTACTCCCACCATTTTTCCTTCAGCAATCTCCAATTTCCATTCATCTACTGTTCCTTGTATTGCCGTCTCACATGAGTATAATTTTCTAAATCCAGATTGGTGCTCCGTGAGCACATTATTTGCCTCTAGATATTTTTCTATTTGATTTTTAACCACTAATTCTAAAACCTTCTCATATACTGGCAGAACGTTAATCGGCCTATAATCACTAGCTTTTTTTGGTTTTTTAATTTTAAGAATTGGAATTATCGTAAACGTCTTCCAGCCATCTGGACATACACCCATATCCAGTAACTTATTTATTATATCCGTAAATTCATTTTTAATTTCACAAAAAGCTGCTTTCAACACGTCAACACTTATTCCTTCCTCAGTCCCTTTTTTAGCCGGAAGATTCATCACGATCCTTTCCAATTCACTCGCATTAATAGGATCAAAGTATTCTAGTACTTCTTTATTTTCAACACCATATATTGTTCTCCTATTACTCCTTTGATCATCTACTTGCTTAATACTATTTATAATGTTACCAATACTATTAACATAATATTCATTGAACTTGCCTGCCATATTTATTCCCTCATTAGTGATAACACCTTCAAAATCTATCCTATCAGCAATTTTTTCATCCATAACTTCACCTTTCAATATTTCTTTTAATGTTTTCCACATTCTTTTTGAATCTGACTTATTGTCATCAATCATATTTTCATAATATTGCCTTTTCCTATCTTTTATAAGTTTAACGACTTTGTTTCTTTCAATTTTATATCGCCGTCAGTCCTGCTCTAAACCCGTATAAACTGCTTTTCCGTACGCTCTATCTCTAACAATTGCCGCACGTTTTATATCCTTCGTAAACCATACTTTCCCTTCCCATACCTTTGGTATTTTAAATGTGTTTTCCGGCGCAACAGTATCTAATGCCGCCACTATATTTTTAACAAAAATACTCGCTCTTTCATTTATATCTAATTTTAAATTGTCACCCATGCTCCGCTGTAATTCACTAACAAAATTCTCTATGTTCATCCTTTTGTATGCTCTTCCCCTAAATTCTTTATAACAGTTTACAACCTGGTCCGCCTTAAATTCAATTTTTACCCATGCATGATCTGTAATTTTCGGACTTTCTACTACAGTTACACACACACTCAAATCCAAGCTCGCAAAGACTAAATCTATAAGTGTACAACTATTAATTGTCACCCTTGTTGGTTGATCAACATACTGCTTCAGTCCTAGACATAACATAGAATTTTTTAACTTATTTGAATAAAACGCATCTAGTGTTAAATCTATGTTAAAGTCTCCTATTACTATACACGCCTCTTTTACAATTATATCTTCAATTAAGTCCTCAATAAACTTTATAAAAATGCCATCTGGTGCACTAGGTGAATGGTACACTGCTACAATTGTACCCTTGTACCATCTTTCATATACCTTTATCACAACACACCAACAGTTACCTATGATCTTGTGCACCATTACTGTTTCATATTTAATGTCATTTCTAATATAAACAACAACTCCTCCTGTATACCTATTCTCAACATCACACCTCACTTGACTGTAGCCTCTCATATTTATCTCAAAATCTTCTATGTTGTCATCTACTCTTGTCTCCGACAACGCCACTATCGCTGGGTTTTTTGTCGCCATTATTTGATGGAAGATCTCATCTTTATGTATCATCAGGCTTTGTGCATTTGTATACATTATTTCTTCACTTTTATTTCTTAGCTATTCATCATTTTTCCATCGAATTTTCTTTTTTTCTTCTTCTAGCAATTTCTTAAGTGTCGGACATTCTCTACTCAAAGCACCATGTTCTTCATTTATTTTCAAGTTGTAGGTTTTATTCTTATACATACAGTTTACACATTTTTCTTTCTTGACTTTACAATCACTATCCTTATGATCCCCTGCACATTTTGAACATGTTACCGGTCGTGTACAGTTTTTCGCTATGTGGTAAAATCCCCAGCAATTGAAACATCTTTTAACGTTAACATAGTTAGCAACATGGCATTTCCTCCATCCAATATTTATTTTCTCATTTTTTATCATTTCCACATGCGTTATCTCATCAACTTCAACTATCAGCATACCATTTTCCCTTTTAGCTCTGGTTGTATTAGTATTTCCATTCTGTCCTCTTCTACCTATCTTCTTCAAAATTTTAATATAAAATCCTCTTCTTTCTTCATCCAAGTGATTTTGTTTTATTATTATATCTATTATTTGACCCTCGTCACAATTTACTTCTTCTTCATCTAAATTGAAAATTTTTAATTTTGGCTGAGCACCCCTCGGCTCTATTATTTGGTACTTATCTCCCAGTTTACTCATAGCAGTTGATTTTAACTGTTTTAATTCTTGTTCGCTTTCACATCCCAGAATGAGTGCTCCCTTTCCTCGTTTTCTCAGCTTTAATACACTTACTGCCATATTTTTAATATCAATGTTTTCCTTGACCACTTTTTTTGTTTTCTCACTCTCTTGTTGCTCCTTCGGTTTTATTATGATACCATTTTCCTTTTTCTTCTTTTTGACCGCTTCGCAGTAACTACGCGGGGCATTTCCAGATGACATTACGCTCCACATCTTCTTCATTTCTTCCAGTTCTTTCCTGAAACCTTCTATTTCTTCTTTAACTATACTTGTTATTATACTCTTTATTTCATTTTTATGAATCATTTTATCACTAACTTTTCTCACCAACCGATCTATTTTAGTTTCCATGCTGGATCCTACTTGATTATCCTCTGTATTCGATGATTTACGATCTTTCACCGAACTCGCTTCTCCAGCATGAGTATTTTTTATGGTAAATATCTCACATTTACCAGGACAGGAGACCAACTCATTAGCAGAATCATATACTTTATGGAATTTGTGGCAACTCGGATGAAATACTTTATCACAAGGTACGCATTTTACCAACTGCGTGCTTATCTCTTTCCTACATTGCCTACATATAACACCTGCTTCTCCATTATTGCTCATTAGTCATTATCATGTGATAATTCTTCCTTATTGACTTCTAAGAGTTCCAAAAAAAAATACCACAACACGCCACCGTCGACACAATATAGCCACGTGCCAACGTCTCCTTCCAAATTATGCCGAATCAGCAGGCACCAACCTCGTGCTCCTCGCACGCCCGCAGCCAGCCAGGGAATCCAGCGCATGCGCGCTCCGCAAATACCGAAACGTGAAGTTGCCAAATTCCAGGAAAAGAGGAAATAATGCAAGCAGTAGTCGCCACAGGAACAGATCCAGTATAAGCAGAAGCGAATAATGCAAACCAAGATAGCTCTGCATTCATGCACTAGAAAAGGAAGGCCCCGGAGGGCAGTGGGCGGCAGAAAATATTCACTAAATACGGAGCGATATATGACACGTCTATCTGTATTTACGAGATCCCCGAGAGAGAGAGAGAGAGAGAGAGAGAGAGAGAGAGAGAGAGAGAGATTTTATTTTTGCCCGAACCTAAGTTATAGGGCAAAGATACAAAATAGCACAGACATAGAATGCAATATAATATAAGCTAAGAAAGAAGTATAAAAACAAGAAGGAAAAAGATAATAATATAAAAAAAACTGAGTGACAATTATATTGCATCCCACTGTATTACTTAAAAAGTAATATTTAACTACAAAAAAGAAACGCAAAAGCAAGGCGAAAAGCAACCTAAAGTATAACTTAAAAACTAAATTAAAAATACATAACGCAACTTAAGCTAAGATAATGATATGTATAACGCAGCGACGCAATAAACTGGATTATCCGACTAGACATTAATAACAATTGCACTAATGCAATTTGCACGGAAAGCCTAAAGTATTAAACAGATTCAGATGACAATAAAAACGAGCAGAGAAGATTTTTGAAGGATACAAGAGAAGATGCTGTTGTTATGTTACTAGGAAGGGAATGCCAAAAATATATTGCTGAGAGCTGAAAGGAATTTCTATAGGTTACGGTTCTATGAGCAGGTATCTGGAAGATTTAAGCTGATGAAGTAGCAAGCCGGTCAGATCTCCTAAGCGATGAGTCAGGGACGGTAAATAGTTTACGTAAATACATAGGCGATCGCATATGAAGAATACGATACATCTGGCATCCAAGGAAGTATAACCGTCTGTTCTCAACAGTGAGCCATCCCAACTGACGTCTATATGGAGCAATGTGTTCATCATATCTGAGATTGAAGATAAATCGAATGCAGCAGTCTCTGCAATTTGGTGTTTAATGCCATACTCAGGGCATGGTAGACAAGACAACAATAATCTATATGCGGCATAATCAAAGTAGTAACAAGCTTAATTCTGAGATTGGTAGAGAGAGAGTTCTTATTAAACTTTAAATTATGTAGCGCACAGTGAACTCTTTGTGAGACAAGGAAGATGTGCTTCTTCCACGAAAGACTAGACGTAAAGATAACACCTAAACTCACCTCACTTACAAATGGTAGTGGAGTATTGTTCACCATGATTGGTGGTAGACAGTTGAGATTAATTGTATTTACATGTGCTTGACTGCCAAATATAATAACCTTCGACTTAGCAGGGTTAAGCTTAAGGCCATTCCTGTTAGCACAGTCAAAAATGGCGTTAGCATCTCTAGATATTAACTCTAAAGCGTGAGGAATATAAGCAGGCGAACATGAGCGGTAAATCTGAATATCATCAGCAAAAATCATATGAGACACATACAACAACACTTTAAAAATGTCATTAATGTACAAAGCAAACAACAGTGGGCCGAGCACTGAACCTTGAGGCACTCCAGACGAAGTAAATAGCCAATTAGAAAAATTGCCTTCATCATCAACAACTGCTTGAGACCGGCCAGTTAAATAAGAGAAAATCCAGTTTATAACAGCATAAGAGAAACCAATCTCTTTTAATTTGATGAGTAATTGCAAATGAGGAACCGTGTCAAACGCTTTGCTAAAATCGAAGAGAATCATTATGGTAATGAGTCCATCATCAATCGCCAACTTAATGTCGTTACAGACACGCAGTAGCGCAGATTGAGTATTATAGCCCTGGCGATATGCAGACTGTCTAGGATTCAGTATATCACATTTATCTAAATAGTCAACTATTTGTGAAGCAACAATTCTCTCAAATAGTTTAGACAGTTCTGGTAGATTTGCAATTGGTCGCGTGTCTGACGGGGAAAGAGGTGTGCGAATTTTCAAAAGAGGACGAATGTACGCTCTCTTCCATTCAGACGGAAACAAAGAAGCATTTAACGATCGATTAAGTAAGGAGATAATCCACGATGAAAAAGTGGGCCACGCAATACGCAAGACAAAAAGCGGAATACTATCAGAGCCAGAAGCGTAAGAGTGTAAAGGTCGTGCAGTGATGAGCTCAGAAATTGAGAGAAAGAGAGAGAGAGAGAGAGAGAGAGAGAGAGAGAGAGAGAGAGAGAGAAAGAGATTGATTGATTGATTGAAGTTTATTAGCTTTCTCGGCTATTTTTTACATAAAATATCCTTAAATTAATTCCTCTACATGAGGTACAATATATTCTCTTAACCTACGTTTAAATGGTACAATTCTTTCGCATTGCTTAATTTCTATCGGTAGGGCGTTGTACATATTCAAACCTTCATAAAATAAACTTTTCTGTGCGCTTTTCGTCCTGCAATATTGAATTCTAATATTCTCAGTTCTGCTCGTTTTTCCACCAGAGCGCCGTTTGCTATCCGCGGATTACGTTTGACAACTTTATTTCGACTTTGACTGTCTTACTGTTCGGACGTTGTGCCTCGATATGGCTGGTGACGTTTTAATTTCACCGTTTGTTTTGGAACGCATAAGAATTGTAAGCTTTTAACTGATTTTTACAGTGTTAATTAATTTTATTGTTTCTGACCAGCGCGATATTGTAACGATTTTGTATAGTTTTTCTATTGTTAAATGTATTATTTTCTCCTTTGTTTAGTTTTGCGTTTGTCTTGACGTTGTCAGGACACCACGTCAACGATGCAATTAAATTTGTTATGCGGATCGGTGTAACTTAAATTAAAGCACTTGATAAGGACCGGAATTCGGTCGAAACGTCGTGCAATCTTGTTTCAATTGGCCAGTTGGGTCGAAAATAAAACGACTTATTTCTAATATTCTCAGCCTGTCTTGTTCGTCGTCCACTCACATCTCCTACTATTTCTATCCTATTACTTAAGTGTTTTGGCATTATGCTTCTTACTATCTTAAAAATAAGAATACATACATTGTACATTAGCCTCTGTCTTACATTCATAAACTTAAGGGTTTGCAGCATCAAATCTACCTTTGTATATCGCGAGCACTGCAGTATGACTCTCATGGCACGGTTTTGTGCCACTTGCAGTCGATTCAGTTGCGTTTCACCCATGCCTACTGACATCGTTGCGCAATATTCAAAGTGAGGCGCTATGATAGACTTATACACAGTACATCGAGTGTACGCCGATTTATCATTTCCTATTCTATTCAAAAAACTCACTTTTTTCCCTATTTTCTTTAATATATAATCACAGTGATTCTTCCAACGGAGTTTACTATCGATCATTACCCCCAGATGTTTCGTTATCTCGACACGCTCAATTATAGTTTCATTCAAACTTTTTACTATTATGTCTGTTTTTATTTTTTTCCTTATACTTCTAACTATCATATATTTGGTCTTATCTGCATTCATTTTTAACATATTCACATTCATCCATTCTTCAAGTATACCGAGCACCATATTTAGTTTTATTTCTATTTCCTCACAACTTTCTCCTGTTACACTTGCGGTCGTGTCATCTGCAAATAATCTAAATATACTTCCCTCAGGACAGACTTTAACTATATCATTTATATACAAAATAAACAATAGAGGTCCTAATACTGATCCCTGTGGCACGCCATATACTGTCTCAATTATTTTAGAACACATATCATTGAATCTAACTTGCTGCTTTCTATTATTTAAATACGATATTATCAGTTCCAGTACCACTCCTCTTATTCCATACTGATATAATTTTTCCACTAATCTTACCCTATCTATTGTCTCAAACGCTCTTCTGAGATCCAGGAATAACACCCCCACCATTTTTTTCTCCTCAATTATCAACTTCCATTCTTCGATAAAACTTTGAATTGCTGTCTCACACGACTGCTGTTTCCTAAATCCCGATTGGTATTCGGTTATTATTTCATTGTCATCTAGAAATTTTTCCAACTGTTTTTTTACAACTAACTCTAATACTTTTTCATATATCGGTAACATATTAATCGGTCTATACTCGCTCGCTTTTTTGGTTTGTTTACCTTTGGTATCGGTATTATCGTGGATGTTTTCCATCCTTCTGGTTTACCTGTCCTAAGCGAATCATTTATTACCCCTACAAACTCATCTTTTATCACAGGTAGCACCATTTTCAGTATATCACTATTTATCCCTTCCTCTGTTCCGTTCTTTCGTGGTAGTTCCCTAACAATTTGTTCCAAATCACTTGCACTAATTGGCTCAAAATTTTCCATAATTCCCTTATTCTCAATTGCATAAATAGGTCTCCTACTCGTGCCTTCTATCCCCTTATTACTAATAGATTGCACAATGTTGCTAATACTTTTTACATAATATATATTAAATTTATCAGCTACATTGCATTCTTTTATGTCTTCTAATATTTCAAAATCTACATTATCGATGTTCTCTGAACCCCTTTGCTCACCTTTAATTAATTCTTTTAAAGTTTTCCACATTTTTGTAGGATCACTCCTATTACTATCTATCATATTCTCATAATATTCTTTCTTTTTTGCTCTGATAAGTTTAACTACTGCATTTCTTTCATTTTTGAAAAATTTCCAGTCCTGTTCTTTACCTGAGTTTATTGCTCTACTGTAAGCCTCATCCCTTCTATCTGCTGCCATTCTAATTTTATTTGAATACCACATTTTCCCTTCCCATATTTTCGGAATCTTAAACTTTTTCTTAGGTGCTACAGTATCCAATACACTTACTATACTATTAACAAATCTCTCCGCCCTTATGCTTATATCTAGCCCTTGACCTTGCTCAGTTCTTTCTTCCATTATTCTAAGAAATTTATCTACATTAAATTTACTATAGTCCCTGCCTCTAAATTCTTTGTATTTATTTCTATTTTTATTTATATTAAATTCTACTTTTAGCCATGTATGGTCCGTGATTTTAGGTTTCTCATTCACTTGTACCTTTATTTCTTTATTCAAAAAAATTAAATCTATCATTCGACTATCTTTTGTAACTCTCGTTGGACAATCAACGTATTGCCTCATCCCTAGGTTTTGCATTACCGTTAATAATTTCTTTGTGTAAAATGAATTTACCATTATATATATATTAAAGTCCCCTATCACTATACAGTCATACTTTATTATTAAATCTTCAACCGTATCTTCCAAAAATCTCACGAAATCGCCATTTGACGCACTCGGCGAATGATACACTACTGCTATCATACCTTTATACAAATTCTCTCTTATTACTACCACCACGCACCAACAATTTGACACTATCTTTTTCTTATCAACTATTTTAAATTTAATATCATCCCTAACATATAACAGTACTCCTCCTGTGTTTCTATTTTCAGCCTCACATCTTGAGACCGGGCACTTCCCAACAGCCGCGTCGCTTGACCAAACGGTCACCCCGAGTCGTATTACAGAGACTACCCGTTGCAGAGCCACGCGCGGCCCAGACGGAACGAGCGGTAGCGGAAGCGGAGCCGCCACAGAGGAACCCCGCAGCGGCACCAGCACCACGGGAGACGGAACTTCCAAGCATGCCGCTCATGCCGCTAATGTCGGCATTGCAGGTCCCTATCATAACTCCCGCTCCTCCTCCTCTGATAGACGCGATCGCAGAATTCGTCGGGTACGATTTCCCGATCGGCCCGGTTGATCAACCCTCCGACGACTTTCAGTCACCGTCGGGAGAGAGCGAGAGCGACAACGACGGGGCATGGGAGCCGCAATAGAGAAGGGCAGCTCGCAAAATGACGATCCCGAGGCTAGAGAAGCACTCGGAGATATATAAAATATATATAGAATACCTGTTTATTTTCTTTGATTTTATTTTTGATAACTTTCTCGCCAAAATGGCCATTCAGTTTATTTCGGTTTTAAGACATTCACGTTTATTTAGTTTTGAGGTTACATTTACGGTATTACTTTACATAGGATTAAGTTGCGTTGAGAGCCCGTATGGCCAGTTACAGTTAGATTTAGATTTTTGCGTTTTATTAAAATACAGGCTGAATAGCATAACGGTCGGTAAGACGGCAAAGACCGCGCGTACCTATAGGTTAAGAAAGATATCCGACTGAGAAATATAAAATAAAGTTTAGTTGATACTTTGACTCACCGCCGATCAAAAAGGTCTCATATTATTTAGCGGTTGTCGATATAGTTTAAGCGATAATGATCGTATGATGATAAGCGCGTTTAATTCGAAACGCCGACATAGAGTTACGGCGATAACCCGTATTGGGGGCACGGAGGAACATCCCCCGGACCCGGTACGCGCGTCCATGAGGTGGGCGCCGAGAAAATACTGAGTTCTTGGAAAAACCATCTTCTCCAGGAACAGACAGGTCGAAACGTCTTCCGAGGACCTGGGACGCAGCTCCAGGGGGTGCGCGCCATGACCCGGTGAAATCCCCGGGAAACGCAATTTCTCCAGGGAAAGAAAGGTCCGACGGACTCGCCAGGACCGGAGGAGCCTCTCCAGGGGGTCGGCGCCAAGGTCAGACGAGTTCCCCGGGAAACGCATCTTCCCCGGGAACAAACGACGGAATCCGTCGCGAGAGGTCCTGGGACACCTGCCTAGAGGGTCGACGTCGAGCTCCGACGAGATCCCCGGGAAACGCATCATCTCCGGGAACGGTGACCCGGAAAGGCGATACCAGCTCCCGAGAAACCCAGCCAGAGGGTCGGCGTCAACGGCCGACGACATCGACGTCACCCGGACGTCGTCTACAGGAAGAACACCCGAATTCATTATCAAGGGCATCTCCGAGGAGGTGCGCATGGGTCGACGTCGTCCGCGTCAAACAGTTTCCGCGAGTGAAAACCTGGTGCAGCGGTACCGAGGAAGGAAGGTTCTCGCACTGCGTTGCGCGTGGAAATTTTCACGGGAACCTTCTAGAACGGGCATAAGTGAAAGACGCGCAAAAGGGCACGCGAGAGGGTAGTGAAAATCATCGCGTTTTCGCATGATCGCGCCAGATGTGCCGGTCGCGAACAATGGACAATCGAGAAAGTTCCGAGGAGTGGGAGCGATCCGGCATAAGTGGGGAGCCCAAGCGAGAGCGACCGCTCGAGGCAGTCTCTCGGGTATAGCCGTGGAGAACACACGTATCACACTCTGTACGATCGGCATACGCGTTATACTTTACAACCGAGAACTCCCGCATATTATCGCGTGAAATTACTCGTCTTAACTAACAGCGAGGGGCAATTAATTGCCAAATACAATCGAGTGTTAGCAACAATACGCGAGTTGAAATTCGGATACATTGTTAATTAACGAAAGTGCAATTGTCGAGTATATAACAACCACGGGCATTGGGTCACGCGGATACGAAATATTGTGCGGACATTATTAATTATTGTATTTAACCACCGAATACTCGTTCGTTACATCTGCGCACGAACATTGTATGATAGAGTGATGATCACGGCCGAGTGCGTGATCATAGTTTAACAATCACGGGGCACAAAGTCCTCCGATCGGAATAATTATCTGGAATAAAAGCATCGTATCGACTAAACGAATAAGCCGAGATACGCAATTTGAATAATTGTGCAACTTTATTAAAATAAAGCGACATTCACACCGAGGCGAGAAACTCGAATTGTGAGACACCTTTATGATATTGTCAAACGGCCTGTAATGTTGAAATGATGATCTGAAATTAAAGATTAATTAATTCTGAAACAAATTGTCCTGATTAATTATAAAAAATTATCGATACTTATCTTCTACTTACCTTGTCCTTCGGCGATGATCCAACGTTGGCCAGCGGCAATCCGGTATGCGATGTAAAGCGAGGATCCGGGGAAGCAGAGCAGCAACAGAGCAGCGATCCATCCAAGGCGGGAACCTAAAAGAAAAGAAGCGAATTAGTACATAATTAAAACATAATTATCGGGACTTACCCTTATCTGGTATGCGAGGTAAAGCGAGGATCCAGAGACAGGTAACAGCAACGGCGATCCATTCCGGGCGTCGATCTGCAACAAAACATAAAATAATTATCACATAATTATTTTATAATTACTTACCTTTATCTGGTATGCGATGTAAAGCGAGGATCCAGGAATAAGAAGCAGCAACGGTGATCCAACAGGGACATCAGTCTGAAATAAAATTCAAATAATTAGGATATAATAATTTTATCCTTACTTACCTCTATCTGGTATGCGATGTAAAGCGAGGATCCAGGGACGAGAAGCAGCAACAGTGATCCATCAGGGACATCCTTCTGAAACAAATAAATCCTATTAGCGTCCTGCGAATAATCGGGTCGTTGATGCGAACACTTACCTTCTCGGCAGTCTAAGGTAAAACCGAGTGGCGACCGTTCGATAGGAATATTATCCGCCGGTATCGGGCTCAACACGTGCCGTCCGGTCACAATCTAACTATACTATACCCCGGTACATTGACCTCACTATCCTCAATTTCTACAGTCAATCTAGTCTCGGATAACGTTAGAATCACAGGATTCACCCTCTTCATAATCTGATGTTGAATTTCGTCCTTATGCGCCAAGAAGCTTTATGCATTCGTATACCAGAGTAATTCCGCTTCTCCCTGTGGTTGCTATTTTGCATCTTCCCAGCCGGCTTTTTTTTTTCTTTTCCTTCAATACTTTTTTATATGTCGGACATTCCGAATCTAGCGCCTCGTGTTCAACATTTATCTTCAAGTTGTACGTCTAATTCTTATAAGTACAGTTTACACATCTCTTCTTTGCCGTCGTACATTCATTCGCCTTATGATTTCCTGCACATTTATAGCATGTTTCCTGTCTCGTGCAATTCTTGGCAATATGGTAATAGCCCCAGGATTTAAAACATCTTCTAACACTAATATAATTAAATATAGGACACTTTCGCCATCCTAAATTAATTTTTCCTCTGTTTATTAGTGAATTATGAGTGCTTTCATCCATTTCAATTATTACGGATCAGTATCCTTACTTTTTCCTCTTAATATTTACTTCACTAGGTGCATACAGGATTCTTCGCCAATTCTGTTCTGCTTCTTGATTGTATCTATCAGTTCATCATCCTCCATTTTCATTTCTTCTCCACCAACATTAATTATTTTAATTTTGGTTTCCTCTTCTGTGGCTCAGAGACTTTGACATTGCCGCTTGTACCGTCGCCTTTAGCTTATCCTTCTCTTCTTTCGACTCACATCCTAAGATCACTGTCCCTTTTTTAATGCCCCTGAATTTCTTGTGATCGAGATTCGACTGCCATGTAATGAAACTGTCTTATTTGCGTCA